>NC_061863.1:37808096-38108096 GCF_907164915.1 Impatiens glandulifera | reverse complement strand
TCCTATGGATCCAGCTTGCGACCTTTTATTTGGTTAGAATATTGGATGATCTGATGAACGTTCCTAGTTTGATATCGGCGTTAAGGGAAAGAAGAAAATTGTTCATATGAGGGATGTAACCGATCATCGGTCGAGGAGAGGAGATCATTTTCTTTAGGCTCTCGAAAATGACTTACGATGGCATTCATCATTTCAAAGATCTTTTTGGTGTAGAAGTGAGTGGATTCTTTTTCCAGAATACTTCTACCGACTATGTCACAGAGAATTTGGATGTGATGTCATAAATTTGATTTGATTCCATGAGTTTCTACTGGAACATAAGAGATTGAGAAGAGAAAGTCGTCTCTTGGATGATATTTTCAGTAGAAGGAGGGAAGTCCGGAAAGCCTTCGGTGGAGAGATCAAAGAATTGATCGAAATTGTCCTCTCCTATTGAGATAGATTCTGGAATTGGCGAAGAATTTGATGACCTCTTCTTCAAGGATCCTTCGGGATCCTTCAAGAAATTTCCTCAAACCGGAAGTGGCCAGAGGTTCAAACATGGTTTCACGAATTTCATGATCTTCGACAGTTAAAACCGATTGGAAGTCCACAATGAGACAAGTAGGGGCAGATGTTGGACTCCTTCTTGGAGTATAGATTTGAAGAGATGGATTTTAGATGTTTGATAGATCTGATGAGGGCTCGTGGTGAATTAGTCTTAGATAGTTCCTTCTTAAATAGACTTAAGAACAGATTGGGGTTTATCCAAAAGGCTCTAGCAATTATGATGGTTATTGAAAAGACATGACCTTTTATATTATTCGATAGAACGTCTTTCGAGTGATAGATCTTGTGAAACGCCTTTTTTAGAAAATATTTCCAAAAGCTTTATAAGATGTAACTGACTGGTCAAGGAGACCGGTCAATTTACTAGGTGGAAACGCCGAAAAATTCGGTTTTATGAGAAGCAAGAACTTCTCCCTGAGAGTGTGTCCGGTTTTTTGTGAAGATATAGACTCATACTGAAATCCTCATTTTAATAAATCATTAATAAAACCGTATTTCCATTAATACTTATAAAGAAAAATATTAGATGACATTACAAAGCCGATTCATGAAACAAAAATGATCAGTTTGTTTGTCAAAAGAGATTGTTTGCTAGATATTGATCTAATATGACTAGCTCGAGGATCCAAGTGTCAGTTCTTTTCCGACTCTTTCTCTCTCCACTCGGTCGATATGCGTCTGTACTCTTTCCTTGGTGAGAAGTTGGGATGGGTGAAGGGTGATAACACGACCAAGAAAGATGTCGATATCAAAGAATAGACCGCATAGCTAGGGGAATATCCGGTCATCATCTTATTCGAAAAGGTCATTTTCTTCATATTGTCGAGTTGATAGGGTCCCTTTTGTGATGGAAACCATCATTTAAAAGGTTCTTTGGGAATAAAAATTACTAGATTCCAAAAATGTTTTTGCCAATGATCTCGCTAAGAATCTAAAATTCAGTGTGTAAGAGCGATTTTGCTCCATATGTTTCGACTGGGTTTAGAGAGTTAGAGAAATGATGACGCATCTCATTGATTATTTTATTAGAGAATGAGAGATCAGAGAATCCTTCAATAGGAAGCTCACAGCTTCGTGCGAAATCCATCTCACTGAAAACAAATTGCTGACCTCGAATTGTAACGAGGATAAAGTCCTCACGGATTACTTTTTCAGTGCTAAAGAATTCGAGAGTAACTTCGCTATTTATGAAATAACGATCCTCAAGAAAAGGTTTTAGACGTATTTCTTCAAGGGATCTAAACATTGCAGAGACTTCATTGTATTCACAAGATAGAATTGAATCAAAGTCTACCAGAAGGATGTTGTTTGAGAGAGTGAGATTCATTTTTTTTTGAGATGGAGTTTTTTAAGTATTTTTCAGTGGTTTGATTCTTACAATATCGATATTATATAGAAAGAAACAGGGAAGTTTGGCCCATTGGAATATGTCTTTGATATTGTTTGAGCAGAAAGGTATTGCATCTAGAATTTAGGATGGTCAAAGAAAGAAAATATTTATTTCATTTCCAAGAAGATGATGTTTTAGTGAAATGTTAGTCCTCCTCTTTGAACAATGATAGACATAGGTCTTCATGTTGTTTGAGGAATGACTATTTGTTTTTCATAAGGGATACATTCAAAAGGATATTTAATAAACGTTGGTTAGATGTCCCATCTTGAAAGAGAAATGAGATTACCGAAATTTCCATGTAAAGAATTAGTCGGTTGTCCATAAAATCTGCTTTAGTGCTATCGGTTATTTGATCCTGAAGAAAAACAGCTTCCGCGTATAGTCGGATATCTTACTAAGATGTAATTGTTCAATCAGAAATAACCGATCGGTTTTACCGATATATTTAAGCGGTTCGGTATACATTTATTTTCGGTAAAATAATTTTACCGGTTTCAAGAGGAGGCAACCATTCGGTTTTATATGTCTGAGGTCTTTTTCCTTATAAATTTATGCACATAAAATAAGAATGTAAGTATCCGATCGATTTTAAAGAAATATTGAGATTTGAAAAAGTCTACCGGTTTTATGAAACTACCGAAATCATGGTTCTTTTATTAAAATAACATGTTTGAGAAGCGAGAGCTTCTCCTTGAGATCATGCCTAGTTTTTCATGAATGAAAATATCGAAATGTTCTTTCTATGAGTAGGTTTCTCCCTACATGCCTGTATTTTAAGAAATAATTTGACTACTATCAGCAAGACCCAAAATAGTTCTAAAATATAAAAACTTAGCTTCCTGTAGTGGTTTAGTGAAGATGTCGGCTACTTGTTGCTCAGTTGAAACATATTCCAGTCGAATGTGCTTTTACTGCACGTGTTCTCGAATAAAATGATATCTGATATCAATGTTCTTTGTTCTTAATGCAACACCAGATTATATGTGATCGCAATAACACTTTTGTTGCCGCAGAAAATTGGAGTTTCCTCAGCTGTAATACCGAAGTCCCTTAGCTGTTGTTGGATCCATAGGAGTTGAGCACAGCAGCTGCCAGCTGCAAGATACTCCGCCTCTACCGTTGAATTTACAACTGATGTTTATTTCTTGCTATACTTGGAGACAAGTCTGTCCCCCAAGAACTGATATATCCCTCTGGTGTTTTTTCGGTCTATTTTGCATCCTCCGTAATATGCATCTTGCTGTAACTGGGATCCTTCGGATACCACAGACCCACATCTTGAGTTCCCTTAAGATATTTCAATATTCGTTTGGCAGCAGTATAATGAGATTGTTTAGGATTAGCCTGGAATCTCCTGCATAGTCCGACCGCAAACAGAATGTCTAGTCGACTTGTTGATAAGTATAGAAGTGATCTGATTATTCCACGATATGATGTAATGTCAACACTTTGACCATCTTCATCCTTATCTAATTTGATTGAGGAGCTCATTGGGGTTGAGGCAGCAGAACAACTTTCCATACTAAACTTCTTTAGTAATTATTTCGTGTACTTTGCCTAATTTATGAATGTCCCTCCTTCAATCTGTCGAACTTAAAGACCTAAGAAGAAACTCAATTCTCCCATCATACTCATTTCGAACTTTCCAGTAATCATTTAAGAGAATTTATCATATAACTCTAGATTCGTTGAACTGAAAATAATATCATCTACATAGATCTGTACAAGTAGTATGTGCTCATTTTTCTCAAACTTGAATAAAGTTTTGTCTATATATCCTATGGTAAAATCATGATTAAACAGAATTTTTTGTTAAAGTGTCATACCATGCTCTAGGATCTTGTTTAAGACAATAAAGTGTCTTATCTAATCTATAATCATTACTAATTAGAGCATTATCCACTCCCTCAACTTTTCTGAGGAAACCTTCAAGGTCATGTGCCTCAAAGGAGAAGAAGACAAAGGCGCCCCGTGCGTCTAAATCCGTTAAGGTAAAGTTTTCTAAGTCTTTGGCTTCTGTGCCAAACTTTGTTGTTCCCGAAGTGGAACAAGCTGAATCTGTTTTCTCTCCCCTGAGAGAATCTACTGAAGGGCCTGCTGTTGAGTCATCTGGTCCAATTGTTGAATCTATTAATAGGGCGGAATCCCCTATTACCCAATCTGATCAGGTAGCCGCCGGTGCTACAGAGTCATCCATACCAGAACAAGGTGCTGCTCCTACCCTTGCTGCTGGTGAACCCATCATTCCTGCTCCCAAGGATTCCTTGGTGGTTGGAAAAATCGTTTGCAGAGAGCTTCCTGCTGAGCTCTGTTTGAGACCTCAATCGGCCTTCGAACTGTTGCGGGCCAGGAAAGGAGCAAAAGGAATAGTTATTGGTGAACCAAGACCTGTTCCAAAACCTGTAGAGGTTGTTGGAAGAGGTAAGTCTACTTCTCTTCAAGCCCCAGAGAAGGTGTCTGAAGCAAGAGGAATCGATGATCTCATTTTGGATCAAGTAAATGTCATTTCTTCTGAGAAATTAGAAATCTATGATTCCTGGCGTACTGAAAGGTTGTCCTCTAGCTATAATGACTCTCTATCTAATGCTGCTATAACAAAAGAATGGAAGAAAAGAGTGGCAAACGAGAAGAAGGTCTTGAAGTGGGCAAGAACTTCAGATGTGGCTGAAGCTTTGAACAAAAGAGAGTTGGTGGAAGCTTGCATTCTTGGGAAAACTCTGTTTCCAATTTATGAAGCCAGGAAAGCAAACTTCAACCCTGACGCAAAAGGAGCTGTTGTTGAAGCCAAAGTTCTAAAGAAATTGAATGAAATCTTGGAAGGCTATGTTTCTGCTGCTTCCAGATATATTCATGGCGCCGATTGCTTAGGTGCAGAACCGCTCAACGTAGAAGAGGACATGGTTATTCCAAATGCTGATGAATCTGATGTTGCTCTCCTGATAAAATTCGGGACCCTGTCTGTCGAAGAGAGACGCATTCAAGATCACCCTGTTCAAGAGCTTCCCAATGAAGATGAAGCAATAGTGAATGTTCAAGAGCCTAAACAAGCTCTTGTAACAAATGTTGAAGAAGGAATCGTGGAAGGTGTAGCTGAGGAGGCTTCGAAAGCTCCTAATGAAGAAGATGTGATTATAACCCATGTTGTGAGAACAGAGGGTGTTCAAGAAACACTGGCCGAGGCAACTCAGCCAAAGACTGCAAGAACTGAGGGGGAACCCTTTAAAGACAAAGGTGATGAAGAAGAAAGTTCCTCGTCTAAGGAGGAACCGGATGAACAACCTAAGTTTGTTAAGACCTACTTATTTCCCAAAGGTGTTGTGGGAAGTGTTCACGAAAACATAACCACTCCCCGTCATTATTCTGGAAGCTTGCTCGAAAGATTCGAAAGGGCACAAAGAGAAGTTGACGATGAAGAGGCACAAGAGAAAGCGGCTAAGGATGTTGAAGCTAATCAGCCTGAGAAATCTTTGCAGGTTCATACAAACTTTGAGCCTATTCAAAGTATGGCTGCAGATTCTGAAGATGTGTCTTCTCATGAAGGTCCATCTGATGGAAGAGATAAAATGCTAAAATCAATGAGATCTATGCTTTCCTCAATGCAGAAGACCATGTGTCAGTCAATGATATCCAAGGAAGAAGATAGAGCAAACTTCAGCAATATGTTCAAGATCTTAACTGAACTGGATAAGACCCTGAAGATGAATACGTATGAGACCCATGTCTCAAATGTAAAGTTTTCAAAGTTTGAACAGAAATGCCTCAGCCATCAAACTGAACTGTTTGACATTGAGAGGCACATCAATGAAGAACGACACAAGGAAACTTTGGATGAATTCGCCTTGGTGAAGAATCAGTTGGTAGAAATGCAAGGGTGCATGAGTAGAAATGACAATGAACGACAAGCTTTTTCCGAGAACCTCGCCAGGAAGTTTCAAGCTAAGGAAGATGCCTTAGGCAATGCTGAAAGTGCTCAACCTCGACCAGTTCAAGGCGAGTCTAGAAGAAGGAACGATGGCGTAGCAACCGGAACCAAATCCAGGCGTGGCACAATTTCTGATGATAATCCTAGGCCAACCAAGAGAGGCGGTGGTCGAAATGGTTCTGAGCGCGGTGGAAGAAATGGTGGCGGTTAGAGTAGGTTGTCTAATGCTGATCAAGGTGGACGTGGAAACGCTGCTGAGCATGGAGGAAGATCGAATGCAGGAGGTCGTGGCGGTCGCGGTTATCCTCACTTCATGAACATGCTTCCCGGGAAAGAAATGAGTCCAACCGATCCTCGAGTAAAAAGGGAAGAACAATGATCTCTCTTCTTTTACTCTGCTTAACTTTACTGAACATGGTTTTTGATAAGTTTTTCGAATACTGGCTCTTTTGAATGGTTGGTGTAAGTGAACATGTTGTTTGTTTATTTATTGGATGAATGCATGTTGTGTTGTATGTATGCAGGTTTACAATTTCTTCATCAAAAAGGGGGAAATTGTTGGGTCAAATTATTTTGACTAAATGTTGAAATAATTTATCCCCTGATATTTTGATGATGAAATAATTTATAAGTTTTGATACAGGTGTGTTAAGACAAACATGTCTTTAGACTTGGATCTAATGAGGGTCATTAGACCGATTTTGATCTCCATTCGCATTAAGTTAGACGCAAGTCTAATGAAATTAGACGCTCAGTCTAACTCATCGGAGTTAGACGGGGCAGTCTAATAGACGCATGAATTAGACGTGAGTCTAATAGAATTAGATGTACAGTCTAACTCATTGGAGTTAGACGTGTAAGTCTAATAGACGTGTAAAGAATTAGACGGGTAGTCTAATGAATACACGGAATTAGACGTGAGTCTAATAGAATTAGACGTACAGTCTAACTCATCGGAGTTAGACGTGTAAGTCTAATAGACGTGTAAAGAATTAGACGGATAGTCTAATGAATACACGGAGTTAGACGTGTAAGTCTAATAGACGTAAATAATTAGACGGGTTGTCTAATTAGTGAAAGTTAGACGTGGGTCTAACTCCTTCAGATTAGTCTGAGGTAGAACCGGAATTAGACGTGGTAGTCTAACTCAGTGGAGTTAGACGTACCGGTCTAATGGTTATTATAATTAGACGGTTTGTCTAATTAGTGAAAGTTAGACGTGGGTCTAACTCCTTCAGATTAGTCTGAGGTAGAACCGGAATTAGACGTGGTAGTTTAACTCAGTGGAGTTAGACGTACCGGTCTAATGGTTATTATAATTAGACGGGTTGTCTAATTAGTGAAAGTTAGACGTGGGTCTAACTCCTTCAGATTAGTCTGAGGTAGAACCGGAATTAGACGTGGTAGTCTAACTCAGTGGAGTTAGATGTACCGGTCTAATGGTTATTATAATTAGACGGGTTGTCTAATTAGTGAAAGTTAGACGTGGGTCTAACTCCTTCAGATTAGTCTGAGGTAGAACCGGAATTAGACGTGGCAGTCTAACTCAGTGGAGTTAGACGTACCGGTCTAATGGTTATTATAATTAGACGGGTTGTCTAATTAGTGAAAGTTAGACGTGGGTCTAACTCCTTCAGATTAGTCTGAGGTAGAACTGGAATTAGACGTGGTAGTATAACTCAGTGGAGTTAGACGTACCCGTCTAATGGTTATTGATATTAGACGCGAGTCTAATTGTATTAGACTAGGCGGTCTAATAGACGTTTCTCATCAGAACGAGTTGACTTATTTCATTAGACTGATCCGTCTAACTGAAATACGTCTAATGCTCTGTTCAAGTAGTACGCTTGAATCTAGCATTTCTCCTACCCACGTGCTATAGCTGTACCCGCTCCACTTTCCTATGAAGATTAGTATAACAGCTATATGAATCCAATCAAGGAATGCCACGTAAGAGAATTTTCTTCACATTACCCGTTTTGCAGGTACATCCCTGATGGAATATTCGGCGCACTACCAGTTCGGTACGGCCACGATCCTTGTGCTCAGAGTCTTCTGTGTACAATGGAGGTTTTCCAATGGAAGAGTGCCGCGTATCATTCTTGAAGATTCGACCGTTAGCTCCTGATCAGTATTTAACCAATCCTTAGAGCAACGGACGAAGAACCTTTAACACACGAGCGACCTAGCTAATTTCCAAACGAACAAGCATTCTGATTTTGCAGAGAGACTACTCAATCATCTTGCTTACTGAACTTACTTTCTTGAAGCTTCTTTCTGATTGTACTGTGTGTGAATCGAGAGAGAGAGCTAGAATCAAAAACACCATTAGTAGAGTGATATTCTTCATCTTCTTGTAATTGAACAGAAAGTGTTCTGTTCAATAGTGAGCTAAGTGTGTGTGTAAACTGTATTTGATTCTTATCATATAGTGAATCCTTCCGGTGGTTTGAAGAAGGGTGACGTAGGAGAGTTTCTCTAAACATCCATAAACAAACTGCTGTGTCCTTCATTTTCTGTCAACTTTTCATATTTCATCTTGTGCTTCAAACCTAAGTAAACAATTCCGCCTTGAATCCGTTTCAAGTGTTTACACAAGTTTGCGTAGAATAGAAAGTGAATTAAATCTCTAACAGGATTTCTTTCAAACCATTTTTCATAAGCCTTCATCCTTAGCTAGACCCCCGTCTCTATCGATAAAGCCGATCCTATCATAATAAACTCTCTAATCCGGCTGCTCCCTCAACCGGACCGGTCACCAAAAAGAGAAAAGTCACCAAGAAGACAGCGGCTAAACGGGCTCAACAGCTGTTGGATGACATTGCTGAACCGACCGATGCTCCTCCAATCAACCCAGATTCACTAGAAGTTGAGGACGAGGCTATACCGTTGAGGAAGAGAGTGCGGTGCGCTAATGTGTTCCCACTCAGATCGGTCCCTCCACCAGCACAGGCTTCACCAACCACTGGCACCTCGGGCGGTCAAGCATCCTCCTCCGGACTTGGCAGCGATCCGTGCAATCCGGGAAAGGGGATGATGGCTCACTATCTCCGAAAATACATGCCTAAAGACGACAAAAATAGGGAATAGACTTTCAATTATCTGTTCTTTATGTCAACTTTATAATATTTCCTATTTATATATATATAAAGTATTTTTGAAAACCGACCTACATTTTACTCTTTACATGATTTTGAATATTTTAAATAAAATAATCAAAAAGAGAGAAATTGATAAGATAAAAAAAAAATTTAAAGACAAAATTTTTCTCAAATTTTTCCAAATTTTTCCTAAAATTTTTCTAAATCTTTTTCAAAAATCCTTCCAAAACAAATAAATTTTTAAAACAACCGGCCTACTTCTTATTTTTTACATGATTTTGAATATTTTAAATAAAATAATCGAAAAGGAAAATATTGATAGATAAATTAGATCGGTTAAAATAAGAACTTAACAAAAACAAATTTCCTGTGCAGGAACGGTCAAGAATCTAACCGGTCAAGTAATCAAACCGGTTAGAAGAAGAAGCAAATGATGTATTCAAAACCGGAAGATATCCGGTTAACCTGAAGCTATGAACAATCGGTAGACATCCTAAACCGAAATGAAGTATTCAACCTAAAACCGACGAAGAAACTACTTAAAGAAAGAAGTCAAGATTATCAAACTAAGTACAATATATAAATTGGTGCAAACGAACACTTTGAGTATCTGTGGAAGATGATATCAAAGGATCAGATTGTGACATTGCCATATCCATACAAGTCTGATGGTAATCTGAAGGCTGTAGAAGATTGCCTGAAGAAACAGTTACCATTTTGGTACAAGTCAAAGGTGCAGCTTTCCAGATGTAGGCAACTGCACCAACCGGCAGTTACCATATTAAGTAAAAGACAAATGAAGTCGGTCTGCTCCATGCCTTGGAAGCTTAAACCGCAATTAATGCAATGTTGAACCTCTGCTCAACCAATCAGATTCAAGGATTACCCTGAAGGTATCCTTTGAAGAAATGTGACTGTTGGCATATTTCACCTATAAAAGAAGGAGCTGAAGAGGAGTAAATGCAGACACAACAATTCAGAGTTCGAACAACCCAAGTTACAAGTTACAAGTTGTGTTTATCTCTCTACAAGATTCAAAGTTTAAGTGTGCATTTGAAGTGTGATTACAATTTCTGTGAGAATTGTAAGAGTGTTTATCGAGTAGTAAATAAGTCTCGATTGTGTAGTATGGTTGAGTATTCCTTAGTGAATATTCTTCTCGCAGTTTGAGAAGAAGGGGTGACATAGGAGTTTTATCTCTAAACATCCATAAAAACTTGTGTCTTGTTCTTTACTTTCTGTCGGTTCTTCTTTCCAACTGACTCGTACTGTCCTAACCGACTTACATCATCCTAACTGACTCACTAAACCTCAAACCGACATTCTCCAAACTCTACCTCTATTCATCATGTGTGTGTGTTGATTCAGTCTGAAACAAACCACTTCCGCACTTGAACTCGGTTCAAGGGTTTGTGACAGCTTGTGTAGTATTGAAACCGGTGTTAATCTCTAACCGGATTAAACGTCAACCGTTGAGTGTTGCAATGTTAGCCGGACCCCGGTCCCCCATCGACGATCTAGATCCTAACAGAAATATTGTTGGTATATACGAAATAGTCCATGGTAAATAATAATAGATGAATAGGGCTGAAATTCATATCTTCATTATTCCATTCATGGGTCCTTGGGGAAGAAAGACCAGCCTTATATAGGTGATGTCTTGCCCCAGAATATTCGGTTTCAACAAATACTAGAAAATAACAGAATTCGGTTTGTAAAGTAGAAAAGGAAAAGCAAAACAAAACATTAATACAACAAAACAGAAATCTGGCCCATGTGCACCATAAGACCGAGACCGGGTGCCGAGAAAGGTTGCTGGAATTATTCTAGGACCAATGCCTTGATTTTAGACCGTAACAATATCTCCCCCTTCAAATTTCGTCGCCCTCGACGAAAAAGACCGTGGTCTGTCGAGTCTGTCGAGCCTCTAATGCGCATGCTCAAAATTTCAAAGAATTCGGTCGGACTTCAGCAAGTCCAGCAAGTGTCGGAGTCTAGGACCGCATTTCTTAGAAGCCTTCGGTCTTCCTGCTCCCCAATCAGTTCTTCCTTCGGCCCAATATGCCAGGTGCAGCAAAAGGGCCATCTTTCTTCCGGGCATACTCTAGAATGTCTTCAAACAACCAAGCCCAGTCTTTTATCCAGACCAACAACACATGTGCAACAACATAGCCATGTCTTCTAACTACCTTCCTGGCTAGTGGTCAGTTGTTCGGTTGCTGGTTGAGCCCTTTGATTATTTGTTGGAAATTTTCAAGATTGTCTTTCAAAACAAGTGAAATACTTTGGCATTCGTTTATTCTCTTTATTTGTACCATGGCGGCAACATTATAATTATCTAAGGCCTTTTATAGCTGGTTGCATTGTATTATGTTGACCCGCGACCGAGGGATACCCTGTTGGACCGTGAAAGTGTGCAAAATAATGGCATGTTCTTCCCTTGTCTCAAGCAGCAAAGGTGGGTCATAAAAACCTGATTCTTGGACGGGTTCTTGAACAAGTTCTTGGACTTCTTGCTGATTAGCCGGGGCTATGAACAATTTGGATTTGCACCTATAATTGGGCTCCCAATTATCCTTGCAAGTATAGCGTCGGTCTTCCTTGATATCGGTCGTCCCGTTTATGCTCGGCCAGGCTGTGTTAACAATGCATGGTTTGGGCGGCAGCGGCGGCTTGGCACTGTACAAGGTCCTGCGACCGAATCGCAGCAATAGATCCCTCTTGAATGCATCCCACGTCAATGCTACCTTTTGGTTGCGATTACATAAATATGATTCATGTCACGTTCTTGCCTCTTTTGAGACGTGAGTGCGGACAATGTCTATCTTTGTGGAATCATTCGTCTTGCTCACCCTAAAGACTTGCTCGGCAAATAAGAGTCATCCCTCCAAATCAGTCCCATCAAATTCAGGAATATTAACATTTGTGAGTCGGGTTGGAGGAAGGTAGCAAGAAGCAATATCATAGGGTCGGGTGTAGGGATCTTGGCCATTATTAAACGCGCCTCTTTCAATGGCTGTCAAGCTTTTTCCAACAGCATACCTTCTGTCCATATTTTGCTGAAAAGCATTGTGCAAGGCAGCCTGTTTGGTCATGTGTTGTCGTAGGGCAGTATTCATGGAGGCATATTATTGGGTCAGCCCTTCGAGTAGGGTCTTAAGATCATCCATCTTTGTTGCTATCGGGTTTCTTTCATTTGAGGATTGTCTTGCTCTGATACCAAGAATATTACGACTTGTTTAGTAAGGTGTGTTTTGGGTTCAAGAATCAAGTTCTTGATCTCTAAGACCGGTGGAAATTTTACAATCAAAGGGCAGTGGAAGGTTTTCGATAGAGAATTTGGGGGGAGGGGATAGAAGAACCAAGGGTGCAAAGAGAAATACTGTTGGTTTATACCAAACAGTCCATAGTAAATAATAATAGATGAATATGGCTGAAGTTCATATCTTCATTATTCCATTCATGGGTCCTTGGGGAAGAAAGACCAGCCTTATATAGGTGATGTCTTGCCCCAGATTATTCGGTTACAACAAATACTAGAAAATAACAGAATTCGGTTTGAAAAATAGAGAAGAGAAGCAAAACAAAATATTAATACAACAAAACAGAAATCTGGCCCATGTGCACCATAGGATCGAGACTGGGTGCCGAGAAAGGTTGCTGGAATTATTCTAGGACCGATGCCTTAATTTTAGACCCTAACAGATACTTAACTACAATTAGGGTTTTACACGGGATTGATTACGAACAATCTCATGTACCTATCAACATATAGGATTTAGATACCTAACTACAATTAGGGTTTTCATAAGATTGTGTACAAACAATCTCACGTATATATAAAAAAATAGGGTTTATAATGCCTAACTACAATTAGAGTATTTTAGAAAATGATTTGGAGTCCCAAAATTACAAAAATATTTTTGGATTTTGAAAAGTGGAACCAAACATGCCTTAGGACCAAAGTTCAAGAACTAGGGTTCGTTTTTATCGGTCGATGTCAAAAGACCCTTGGTCCGAGTCGAGATATAAGATCTTAAGTCTAAGGACCTATGATCCTCGGTCGAGGTGCTAAAGACTCTCGATCCTTAACTCATCTTATAGTTTAGGTGTAAAAACCTATCATTCCGAGGTTATCTTAGGGCTAAGTTTCTCAGTTGAGGTGTATAAATCTCTTGGTCATGGGTTAGTTCTAGGCTAAGTCCTTCGGTCCTGGGTTTGGGAGCTCTCGGTCCTAAGATTGAGATTCTCGGTCCAAATGTTAGATCTCTCAATCCTAGGATTAGGACTCTTGTTCTTAGGGTTAAGGAGTCTTAGTCCCAAGGTTTAGAACTCTCGGTCCTAGGGTTAGGGATTCTCATTCCCAAGGTTATAAATATCGGTCATATGGTTAGGACCCTTAATCCTATGGTTAGGGATTCTCGGTCCATTGGTTATAACTCTCGGTCCCAGGGTTAGGACTCTCGGCCCAAAGTCAGACCTCTCGGTCCTATGTGAAAATCCTTGATCGGATTTCTTGGTTCTAGCTCAAGAACATCGGTCTAGGACCGAATATCGGTCAGACCTCTCGGTCTTAGGTCGATTTTCTCGGTCCTAGGTTTCGGTCCTAGGCTAACAAGCCTTAGTCCTGAAGAACACTAAGTGCAAGTTTTTTAATTCATTTTTTTAGCTATGATTCTTTGATCTAAGAGCTTGGGTAGTTTCACAAAGCTCCCAGGAACATGTTGATCATCATCTCAAGGTATCAATTTATTTGTATGATGATCAATTTGTTCAAAATAGTTTGTGATAAAAAATCGGGTTTTTGATTTAAAAGTTGTTTTGAAGTGTTAGGAGCTATACTTCATATATTTGATTGGTACCAAAACAAGAACACTCTATCAGTTTGTTTTGACCAATTCAAGAACTTAAAAATTTAAATTTATTTTGAAATTTTTGATTTGATCAAACATGATCAGGATGTATCAAACATGATCCAAACAGTTGTCCAACATCATTACAATCATGTTGAGAAGCTTTCTAGGTTGTGATTCAATAGAATTAACCCAAAATAGCAAACCCGTTTTTTAAAATTCAAATTTGGGTTTTGTTTTTTAGATTAATTGATCGGTTCTATACTATCCAAATAGTTTCTAATCATTTAGGGATACATTTTCAACCATAAAACACCAAAAACAACAAGAATACAAGCTTATGCACTTTAAAATATAAAATTTCAAATTCAAACTATAAATATTAAATAGAGGGTGATTACAACATTACAAAGGATTGGAGAATACTTCTTGTTCCTTAGGGAAGCGATGCTCACATCCAAGATTTAAGGCCTTAAATAGAAAATTCAAAAATATCCGAAAGATTTAAGCTTGAATGGTGGATTTTAGATTTTCTTTGATTTAGAGGGAATGAGTTGGTTCCTTCTGTTAGGCATTATTTAGGGGCTATTTATAGTTAATCTAAGTTGGTTGGAGACTTCTAGTAATGGCTTTTGGTTGTTCTTGGTTGAAGTCGTTGGAATATGGATGATTCATCGTTATTTGGATAGGTAGAAATGATCAACATTATAGGGTGATCATTTTGGGCTTTAAATGAGCAAGAATAGTTTACTGTGGAGGAAGTTCCAAAAAGAGAAGATCATCTAAGGTTCTACATTCTTATCCAGACTGTGTCGCGATGAAGAAGAAGATGGAGCTCAAAACGAGGTCATTTTGAGCATCTTCTATTGTTCTGTTGGTGTTCCGTCAATCATTGTTGCATTTGGTGGTCTGTTAGCATCCTAGTTGACATGGAGTTAACCGTTCCGTTGTGGCCTGAGTGCGCATTGCTTTGGCTACCACCGGCTACGCAACTCTTTCATAGGCGCTGGATGAAAATATAGCTCTCATCCGACGGTCCTAGCGTGCATTACAACTAATTTCTTTAGATTTGGCCACACAAGATCACATGGGTTTTTTCAGGGGTTACAAATTTGATACTATACAAGGATGACAGATTCAGGAATTTGATTTGGGGTGAACTTGAAAAAAAAAATAGGTGAGCTTAAAAATATAAAAAGAAATTTATGGATAAATGAATAGATAAATGTAAATTTTACCCTATTTTTATGAATTAGATAAACCCTAATACTATATGTTTATCATGAATTCAATATTCAAGCGACAATTTTTGCAATCCAACTGATCTTTCACGTTGAAAGTTCTTATGGCAATGCACTTCATTGTTGTTGTAAATGAATTATTTTATTTTAAGTTTGTGACTTTTTCCTTATTAATAATTGCAATTTGAAGTGTGTTTTTTTTCATTATTATATGTCATATGTGTAATGTATAAATATTATTGTTGTGAGATGTATTATACAATTAAATGGTGTAATTGTTGAGTTGTGTCCAAATTGAAAATTATTATTAGCAAACTTTTTTTTTATGAGGATTGATAGGGGTGAGAAATTGGAGGAGGAAATGATAGAATGAATAATGGGTCATCATGTTATTGGCTTGAAAAAGTGTGAAAAAAAATTAAAAAATGCGAGGATAGAGAGAAAAAAAAGAGAAATTTTATTTAGTTTGTTGAAAAAAATTATACATAGACCTTTTTCTTTTTATTATTATATAATCAAATATCATATTTTTTTCAAACAAACTCATCAATTCATCAATACAAATATTAAATTAATATATATTTTAAAAATATATATTTTATTATTATATATATTAATTGATGATAGATAAATAACCTTGAAAATATTTAAAAAAAAATTAAGTTACAATGAAATGTGGATTAATTTATTTATTTTATTATTTGTAATGACGAGACATTTGAAATGTCACATTAACCTTCGATAAAAAAAATACATTTTATTTTTAATATAAATATAGTCAATTTCCTCCTCTCATCCAAAATTTAGGATAAATGTAATCATGAGATTTAAACTATCAAGTTTAAAAAAATTGAAATATTGATTAAAATCACTGTACAATTGCACAATTTGAAAATGGTAGACGTACATTTTTGGCATTGTTAAAAACTTTACAATATTTAGTTTTAAAACTGTAATTTTACAATATCGGATGAATAACCAAATTTGCAAGTAACACATTAACATCAACAACATTTGTTTTCATTTTTAATGCTTGAATGAATTTGATACTCTATAGGAACGACGGATTCTGGAATTTGTGTTGGGTGGACTTGAAAAAAAAAATTGGATGAGTTTAAGATTATAAAAATAAATTTATAGATAAAACGAGTAGATAAACGTAGAATTTACCTCATTTTCTGTGAATTAGAGAAACCCTAATACTATATGTTAGTCATGTTTTTAATATTCAAGCGACAATTTTTGCAATCAGACTAATCTTTCATGTTGAAAAGCCACTTCATTGATGTTATAAATGAATTGTTTTATTTTAAGTTTGTGCCTTTTTTTCTTATTAATAATTGCAATTTGAAGTTTTTTTTTATTATTTTATGTCAAATGTGTAATGTATAAATATTATTATTGTGAGATGTATTATACAATTAAATGGTGTAATTGTTGAGTTTGGGATTGTTGAGTTGTGCCCAAATTGAAAACTATTAATAGCAAACTCCATTTTTTTTATTACGAGGAGAGGAATTGGATGAGAGGAGAATAACGTGACATCATTTTATTGGCTTAAAATTAAAAATGAAAAAAAAAAATATATATGAAGAGAGAAAAAAGATTTTTTTTTTTAATTTGTTAAAAAAAAATATTACATAGATCCTTTTTTATTATTATTATATAATCAAACATCATTTTTTCCCAACATCACACTCATTAATCCATCCTCATAAATATTAAATTAATATCTATTTTAAAAAATATAATTTATCATTATATATATATATATTAATTGATAAGAGAGAAATATTAAAAACAATAAAGTAAAGTGTAGATAAGAACAAAATAAATAATATATTAATTAATAAAAAAAATAATATATTTATTTCATTTTTGTAATGATGTGACATGTGAACTGTTACATTAACTTTAATAAAAAAAAATACATTTCATTTTTAATATTAATATAGTCGAGTTTCTCATTTCACCCAAGATTTGAGAGAAATGCAATAATGAGATTTAAATTATTGAGTTCAATTTTTTTTGAAAGAACGATTAAAATCACGATATAGTTGCACTATTGGAAAGGGTCGACATGAACTTTTGCTTTAATGTTTAGTTAGTTTTAAAAATGTAATTTAACAATAAAGGATGGATAACCAAATTTTGCAAGTAACACTTTAAAATCAACCACATTCGTTTCTTTTTTAATGTTTGAATGGATTTTTTAAGCACTAAAATTATACACTAATTTATAAAAATTAAAATAATTATTTTGATTTATTTTAAATAAATAAAATTAAAATAATCAAAACTCAATTAAAAATTCTTATGGTAATGCACCTCATTGTTGTAAATGAATTATCTTATTTTAAGTTTGTGCCTTTTTTTTCTTATTAATAATTACAATTCAATGTGTTTTTTATTATTATTATTATTATATGTAAAATACTAAAATGTTGATTGTACAACTATTATTGTTGTGAGATGTATTATACAATTAAATGGTGTAATTGTTGAGTTGGGCCCAAATTGAAAACTATTATTAATATAAAAAAAGAAAAGTGATATGGGAGAGAATAGAAAAATGAATGACGTGATATCATGTTATTGACTTAAAAAATGAAAAAGTGTGAAAAAAAAAAAAAAAAAAAAAAAGAGATAAAATTTATTTAATTTTGTTGAAAAAAATATTACATAAACCTTTTTTAAAAATTATTATTATATTATCAAACAACTCTCTACCCAAAATCGCACTCATCGTTCCATCAACACAAATATTAAATTAATATCTATTTTAAAAATTATATTTTATTATTATATATCAAAATATAAATCTTTAAAAATATATATATATACTTTCACAAAATCATCCCAACTAAATTTTTTTTAAATAACTTGAATTTTCAAATATTCTCAAACCAAACAAACAAACTCGATCGATGTTGAGTTATTTTAAGTATTTTTTATTAAAAATTTATTTATCATATTTATTTTATATTAATTATTAAATCACTTCATTCATCAATAAAAAAAAAATTATTATTATTTTTATAAAATTTAAATTTTAAATAAAAACACTTTATAATAATTCAAATAACTTTTTTTATATATATAATATAACTTTTTTTTAAAAATCAGAAAAAGTTACAAATCATTTTTACAAGTAGCACGTGATAATTATAATGTCCAGAATATGCCAGGTATAAACTTGCATTTTCTTTCTCTAATTGGGGATTTATGGCATGAAAAATAATTTATTTGAAAAAAAAAATAATCAAATATTTCTTGTATCACAATAAAAAAATATGGTCAAATTTTCACATTTCATACTAAAATAAAATTAATTATATGTTTCAAACTAAATACAAATAAAATTCTTTGTAAATATAATTGTAATAATCACCTATTTATTTTAACTTGCCCAAATATATATATATAAATATAATTGAATTTTTTAATTGAGTATTTTATTTGTTTAAATTATTCATATAATTTGACAATTAAATAATCAATTATTTGTTATAATTTTATAAATATTTTATTATTATTTACTAATTAATATCTATAAACTTTTTAAATTAAAAAATAACTTATTTTATAAAAAAAAATAATGAATTACCTAATTTATATTTTAAAATAATTTGGTCTCCTCTCTCTTTTTATCTCCGTCCCCATTACATAGATACATACATACAGTCAGTCAGCAACACCTCTTCATCGCCTCTCGTTGTTGCCGAAAATCGATTGTCTCGTCAAATGGAAGGTGATTGATTATCTCTGAATCGTCATTTCTCATATTGAATTTCTCTTTTACTTGGATTCATTTGCACTTCTAGTAATGCTTGTTGCTCTTTCTTTCTTTCTTTGACTTGAATTATAAATTTTCAATGTAAAAAGTTTTTTTCCTATTGTTTTATGAGATTTCTCTTGCTTATTACATATGGGTTCTGTCACTGATGTCTGAAAAATGATTTATTGATTTGTCTCATCTATAAATTACTCAGAGGAACATCTCATATTTATTGTTCTTTGTTAATGGTACTTATTAAGGTTGGATGTTGGGGTTTTTTGAATTTGAATAAACAACGTTTTCATGCTATCTAAGAAGTTAGGTTTTACATTGGTTCTGCATAATGCTTCTGAAATGAAGGGTTATCTCTGTTTGAATTGGAGTTTCAGAAATCTAGTATTTTGTCAAGTAAATCTAGTCATCAGTCTCACTGCTGAGTGCTGAAGCAAGCTTGAAGCTAGTAGCGTTACATTTGTGTTTCTTACTATGTTTTCAGTAAAATTGTAGTTTTAGCTGTGTCTGAGATAAATCAAATAATAATTGCTAGAAATGCTTTCATCTGGCATTTACAATTTTCAAAAAGGGATGTTAAGTGATAATTCAAGTTATCAAACATTACCTATCAGTCCAAGGTAATTTTACCCTTTTCTTGTAAGATTGATTACATTAAGTGTAAAGAAACTTGTGCCAAACACCTCTTAATGAGCTTGGTAATCCAAGAAAGAGCTACTGATTCTTGCTTGTGGGCTGTTTGATGTTATTCCTTTGCCCATAAAATGCAATGATTTTTTTTTTTTTATGATAAAAGTAACATTTGAGATTCCATTTCTAGATTAAATGGTTGGCTTTGGCATACCAACTTATTGACTGCAGTACAATTAGCTCTATAGCAAGGAAGGACAAAAAATCTTGAAGAAATATCAATCAGATCCAGAATATATGCATAAGTTTCACAATCTTTATTAATCAAAGAAACTGATAAAGTTGCAAATTCTTATGCAGCAATGTCAGGGAAGATTATTGAAAAAGTCTTGGTGGCCCAGTGCTACCAATGGCAACAGGATAGGAAGTGCTTCAGCAAATACCGAGTGGAATCTTGTACCCCAAAATCTCAAAACATGCTTCCCTTACAAAGGGGGAAGTTAACATGGACTGACTCATCTTCCATGCAGTTGCCAATTTGTCAGACCACATTTAGTAACCGACGGCCTGTTAATTGTCATGGTCTGCTCTAGAATCTAACTATCCAGGTTGCTATGAGATTTCATGGCATGTCTAGGATATCCTTGAAACATTTTCTTGGATGTCTATATAGATGTTGGAATCGTCTATCTGTCAAATGAATTTACATCCTAGAGCTTGTTTTATTGGTGTAGGTTCTTTTGAAATAATCTGATTGTTTAAAAAAACTAGTTTGATGAAAAAGTGAATTATTTGGGGTTATTTGGGTTAAATGACTAAAATACCTATTTATATTTTCGAATGTTATAAAAAGTAAGGTAAGGGTAGTTTAATATTTTTGATGATTTGATTGCTGATGTTGTAGAGGGTTATTCGTTAAACAATCCCCTAACTTGTCAGATTTCAGTCACCTTGAATTCCATTTCAATTGGAAGAACAATCCAAGTTATACTTTTATAACGTTATATTTTTTTTTGGCAGCTTGCTCATCTCCGGCAGCAGTATCTTCACTTGGAAAGACTGATTTCCTAAAGCTTCAGAATGGAAGGTACGGAACTTGTAATACTGCATGCCTTGGATGTACATTATACCATCATCTGGGTTGACTGCTTTGCTGATTTGGATGATGATTTTTGAGGCTTTTAATCATACACAAGCTTCAATAATGTATAATAGGCATTAATTTATCGCAACATGTGTGGCCTCTGTAAGTAATGACTAATATGATTGTAAACTTGAATATGGCCTTTAACATCATCTCTATGCACTTTAGTTGTACAATATAATGGCCCTTCTTGTTTGTCCATTATTGATCTTTTGGCTGGAACAGTAAAGACTGGAATCTTTGGGTCCTCTAATTATTTTTTATTGAATTGGAAAAACATCTGATTTCATGGTTGTGTATTTATTAGGGTTTATATTGTAAGTGTAAATAATCTGCTATGTTTTGTTTGTCATATAGCATACACATGCTTATTTTTCTCTTTTATCTAACAGTGATATTCGAGGTGTTGCTGTTGATGGTGTTGAAGGAGAATCTATTTCTCTTACTGAAGCTGTTACAGAAGCAATAGCAGCTGCTTTTGCATCATGGTTGGTTGACAAGAAGAAACCTAGTGCATCTTCACGTCTAAAAGTTTCGATTGGCCATGACTCTCGTATATCAGCCAAGTCTTTGCAGGTGCTTCCTATATCTATACTAACTGACCATGTACTCAAATTACCCTTTATATTGATTATTTTCTGTTGTTCTAGTTCTGCTATAGATAAATAAATTGAGTTCAAGGGGCTTTTTCAGCAAAAAGAGGTCAAGGGGTTTTTGCAGCAAAAAACCTTGAGCTCCATTTGAATTGAATTCTTAACTACCAGACCCAGCATTTAAATCTTTAATATAAATAAATAAATCCTTAGTTTTCCTTGATTAAAATTCTTGCTTGATGATGGAGATGCACATGTATTTCTTAGTCTCATCATTCCTTTATATTAGAACTCCTTTAAATAGATCAACTAATAGACTTTGATCCTTTGTCTAGACCTGCTCTAAGCGCAACCTGTTGCATATTGTCTGTACAATCATTCAGCTCTTGGTCTTGTGTTTTTTAGCATAAGCTGCATGCTGGATATGCAGATTCAATTACTCAAATGTTTAACTAAGCTACTTACTTAGGTAGTTGAAATTTCAATGCTCAGTACTTCAGGTTTCGAAATGTTCCTTTGTTTTGTTCATTAGTAGTTGTCTGTTTTATTCTCCCAAAATCACAATGATTAGTGACATTCATTTTCTCAGGATGCTGTTTCTCGAGGAATTGCTGGCGCTGGGCTAGATGTCATTCAATATGGGTCAGCACTGGCTCTTATGTTTTTTTTTCCTGTTTGGTGAATGAATAGTGATGCATAGTGCGACCGAAGCACAATAATATAGATTGTCCAAAGTAAAGGAAATATAGGAAAAATCTTACACCTTTATTATGGTGCTGATCCAATCTCTTTTCTACCCCTACGGATACTGCAGCATGTTTTTGATATTTTGCAATTTTAATTGCTATTGCACCTCAATCATAGTTTCTCCATGCACCAATAGGCCATAGAACTTATGCTAAAGAATCTATTTGTTCAATTTAGGTAGATGCAATAAAAACTGATGTTCAAACACTTCTGGGGTTAACCTGTAGAATCGTTACAACTGTTATCTCTTTATTGCTGTTGCCATTTGATTCACATATGTCCTTCCATCTCTTTTCCACAAACTGGGATTAAAATATTATATGGAACATGTAGAAGTCAAGCAATTCCTTTTGTGTCTTCAGAAGTAGATGACTCACAAAGATGTAATTGCTGGGCTGTTTGATTACATGCACTGAAATTCATATACTAATGTATGAATAATATGCATGCATGGTGACCATAATTCTTTCTGTATTCTTAAATATTACTTCCTTAAAGGTAATTCTGTTATGTTTTCTTCTCACTTTATAGTTTATTAGTAAAATGGTAAACATATATATGCATTTAGTATTCTCTGGCAATGCTTGGAATTGATTGTGGTACTTTCTGCTATTGTTGTAGATTAGCATCCACACCTGCAATGTTTAATAGTACACTTACTGATGATGCAGACATTTTCTGTCCAGTTGATGGATCAATTATGATCACAGGTAATGCAATACTGAGGCTATTAATAGGTAGACTATATCATTTAGTGATACTTACAAATTCAACCTGGAGCACAATCTGTTACTGATCTCCTGGAAAATTCTAATTAGACTTTGAGTTTAAATAATGCCTGTGCTTGCATTCCAAACCTTATGTTTGATTTAATATTCATAATTGGCGACATTTTATTATTGGATATATACATGATCATTCTCAAAAAAATATGTATAGAATGCCCAGAAGGACAAATATACCCAGAAACTATTTTAACTAAAGCAAAATATCCATTGTCTTCTTTCTGTTATTAATGTCTGTCAATGAAAAAGAACATAACATCTAGCCCTCCCCGCTAACACCTAAGTTCTCCCCCTTTAACGGGGAGGACTATTGTTAAGAGTTTTTTATTGACAAAAATAGATGACGAATGAATATTTTTGTGCACTAGTTAAAGTAGTTTGTAAATATATTTTCCTTTCTGGTTATTCATTGTATATATTTACACCTTTTGGGAAAGTTCATGTGTATATATGCCCTTTTATTCTCTATTGTTTTGAATAAGTTTTAGTAAAAAAACTCTTGTTCTCCCAACACTACTCACTAAAAATCTATCAAAACGAATTAAGCTTGAGCTTGGAAACCTAATTCAATATGACCTAATAATAGTGGTAATGGCGGTGACTGTGGCATGACAATGACAGAGTGGTGGTAGGCATTAGTGGCACCTGTTGCGGTTACTATAGAATTCAATGAGTGTTTTGGAGAAAATGTTTTTGGAAGTTCTATTTTAAATGGAAAACTGAAAACCTAATAGAATTGGTTTTCAATAGTCAAATCAATATTAATAAAATAGAAAACAAAAATTCTTTTTGATATGTTAACATATTTTCCAGATATTTTAAATTTTTTCTTAGTGCTTCTAAAAACTAGAATTATTTTTATAAGTAAACATGCCTAAACGAGATTATATCTTGAAACAGCAAGCCATCTTCCATTCAATAGGAATGGTTTTAAGTTCTTTACAAACTCGGGAGGCCTTGGGAAGGCCGACATTAAGGATATATTAGAGCGTGCTGCAAATATATACAATGACTTCACAGTTGAGAGTCTAAAAGAATCCGAAAAGAGAGCTGCTACAGCTGTGAAGGCAGTTGACTACATGGCTGTCTATTCCTCTGATCTTGTATCAGCAGTCCGCAGAGCTGCAGGAAATACAGGTAAATTTCATGCAAAATGATTCAAGTTTGTAAACATAGTGAGAGAAGGATAGACTAGATATATTAGGGCTTTGAAATTGACTTTGATTTCTTTCTTACCTACCAGCTTCTTAGTGAATGTTTTTAATGACTCCATTGTTTCTAACCTATCAATTACTTTCCCTTTTATCCATCAGATAAGCCACTGGAAGGGTTTCATATAATTGTTGATGCAGGAAATGGAGCTGGAGGATTTTTTGCAGTGAGTTTATGTTTCTTGGCATTTAACTTTTGTTTCTGAAAGGGGCATTTATTTGCGCTTTGAGATGGCATTCAAATAAGAGATGGATATGAATTATGATGTTGGGCTTAATCTATACATTACCTACCTTGATAATGGGTTGCATTATCCTCTCTCTTCCAAATCATGGACTCCATAGTTTCTTAGATATTAAGAGTTTTATCATCTTGTCTAAGAGATTAAGTTGTTGCGGGGTGAAGACCATCAATCTTAGCTATCCCTCCTCAAATACCTGTGGAACTTAAACTTACACGTGGAGTGTGTTACATGTTTGTAGAATTAGGGTTAGTGAATAGTTTATTATATGTTTTCTTTTATTCCATGTTTGTTAGAGGAGGTTAAGACAGCTGTAGTTTGTTACCAATTAGGGACATGTGCCATATTTATCACTTTAAATAGATATGCTAAGCTGTATCAAAGATAATCAAATGAAGAATGAAAATTTGTCCTGTCTCTCATCTCCCATTCTCTCTTAACTCTCACCTCTTTCATCTATAAACCCTAAATATATTATATATATTATTTTTCTCATCTAAACCCTTTATTCTGGAAATAAAGTGTAAGAGAGTGATGAACAGACAGAAGAGAGCACATACAGAAGATCAGAGATGAGCTGGTTAAAATTTTGAACATAGGACCTAAGCATATTTATAATGTTTAGCCCATCATTTGGAAGCAGCATTGAAGCTGCATCAACTGTTGCATTTATGTTTTGAGTTTATATACGTGTGAGCGTCATTTCGAATTGAAACTCAAACACGGTTGCATAATCATCCATTTCTGCATAGGCTATTTATGTCATTCTTTGATATCTGATGAAGCTTAAATGGATTGGGGATGATCCCAACACTAACTACAGGGACAACCTTTTGTATATAGCCCACCTGCAAATTTTGATGATAAAAAAGTATACATGAGCATGTTCTTTTCTTGTTTTACCTAGGAATATTCTTGTGTATATCAATGTAGTTACTAATTCTTGTGATGCACACCACTTAAGAAGGTAAATTATCTCCTTGTCAAACTCTAATTAGTTGATGGATTAGAATAAAAAATTATGATTTCATGGTGACTTCTTTTTCTAGTTTAGCATATGTACTTTGTCCATTCTTCCTAATGCCTGTTCTATCACAAATAACAATCTGAATCCCTTATATGAACAATTCATCAACTGAAAGTTTACTAAAATAAGACAAAGGCAGTCTCCTGAATTTTTAGCTGTATTTTCAGTTGTCACAATTGTTCCAATGTTGAAAAAAAATGATCTGCTTGTAGATACCTGTAATCTCCACACCTAACATTTTTATATGCTTGTTTCCCCCACTCTAACAATGTAAAGGATAACCATCCCCTACTTGTCCATTTTGTATGTTTCGTTAGTATACTATAGCAGTTCAACAACTCTCAATCTATCAAATTTTGTAGATTAGTACTTCTAGTCATCCAATTTGTTTGTCTTATTGATTAAGTTCTTAATAGATGTTATTTT
The DNA here is from genome assembly GCF_907164915.1 of Impatiens glandulifera. Taxonomy (NCBI): domain Eukaryota; kingdom Viridiplantae; phylum Streptophyta; class Magnoliopsida; order Ericales; family Balsaminaceae; genus Impatiens; species Impatiens glandulifera. Next base: position 38,082,442 of record NC_061863.1, on the reverse strand, counting down.
CTTTCACCTAATAATATGTCTTGATGAATAATTATAATGTAATGTCAATGTATAAGTTATATATCTACCTAACTTCCTTTTTGAGTAAATTTTAACTCCTCTTCAATAACTGCAATGGCTTACCAGGCAAAAGTGCTTGAGCCACTGGGAGCAATTACTTCTGGCAGTCAGTTCTTGGATCCAAATGGTAATACTATTCTTAACATGTATAAGAATGATTGGATCCAAAAGTTATAATTATTGAAAAACCCAATTCTCTCATTTCAGGCTTATTCCCAAATCATATCCCAAACCCTGAGGATAAGGAAGCAATGAAAGCCATTACCCAGGCTGTCCTAACTAACAAAGCTGACCTAGGCATAATATTTGACACTGATGTTGACAGGTTTGGACTTTTATCCTTCTTGGGTCACTTAAATTGTTATGTTATGCACTTTCCTGATCAATATATTTTGCTTAGATCTGCTGCAGTGGATTCCTCTGGACGTGAGTTCAACAGAAATCGTCTCATTGCTTTAATGTCTGCTATTGTTCTTGAGGAAGTAAGTCTCCCTTTTCTTCCTGTTCTTTAGGTGGTTTGTTTATACTCAAATTAATCTTGCATAATGAAAAGTTGGAAAATTAAAAAGATATATTGTTTTGCTTTCAAGAAATTGACAGAATTTTCCGTATTTCTCATAATTTTTCCTAATTTGCTTGATCACCTTTTAGCATCCTGGAACTACCATAGTTACAGACAGTGTGACTTCTGATGGATTGACGACATTTATAGAAACAAAACTTGGTAAGTGAGCAAAATGGTGCGTGATTCCTTCACCATGAACATTTTTCATCTATATATATGACCTTTTGTAGGTGGAAAACATCATAGGTTCAAGAGAGGTTACAAAAATGTCATTGATGAAGCAATACGTTTGGTATGTACTTACCGCTTTGTATATCTAAGCTTGAACTATCCATCGTAAATTCATGCCAATAAACTATTTTATGGAGAAATTGTTGCTAACTACTCTAGTTTGCACACATTATTGACTCTTTGTCATGTGCTTTGGTTCATCCACATGACAAAAACTTAATGCTACTCCAGTAGCATCGATGGAATCTAATTGCCAATGCAATGCCTTACTTTCATTCTGGTTCCCTTTTCTCGTTTTGGTGTATATCAAATTCATGTTTATACTTTGGTGGAAATTTGATCGTATTAGGTATTATCGTGATCTTCAATACAATTCATTCTTGTCCCCATGTGCTATCTTATGTTTTTGGTTCTCCTGGGATTAAGTCTTCTTTATGTACTTTATTATGTTTTATTTTCATTTTTTTTGTGCATTAATTGAAATGGTTGTACTTGTGACAGAACTCTATTGGTAATGAGTCTCACTTGGCTATTGAAACAAGTGGTCATGGAGCCCTCAAAGAAAATCACTGGCTTGATGATGGTGCATACGTTATGGTAAAGTTTTGAATAACTTTTGGTAATAACTTTTTTTATACGGGATATGTACTCATCCTGTCAAGTCATGTAGAAAACACAAAAATATATTATAGCATGGCTAGAAATCCGAGCTCTAAATAATTTATTCAGAATATTTACTAGAGATAATGGAAAATCTGTAAGGAAATGAATGGCGGTGGAATGCTGTGAAAAAACCTGGTTTTAAAAATAAATAAATTGTATATGGTTCTTTCTAATCATATCCCAAAATTTTGAGATTTTTTTGAAATCTCTTATGGTTCCTTCAACTATGTTCTTGATTTCAGGTTAAGCTGTTGAACAAACTGGCATCTGCCAGAGCATCAGGAGCTGGTGGTGGCAGCAAAGTATTGACTGATTTGGTGGAGGGGCTAGAGGAGCCTGCTGTTGCCATTGAACTGAGGCTGAAGATTGATCAGAATCATTCTGATCTCAAAGGAGGGTAAGTGTCTTTGTGTATTTGCAAATTATTCTTCAATCTTTGCCTGAATTGACGGTTGTTGCTATCAGATCTTTCCGAGAATATGGAGAGGCTGTGTTAAAACATCTGGAGAAGGTCATAGATATGGATCTAAAGCTTCAGAAAGCCCCTGTCAACTATGAAGGCGTATGTTCTTGACTATTTTCCTTTTATGTCGCACTCATACATATAGATATATTCTTGTTTTACTTTACAGTAAGGGTGTGGTACCATATGTTTCTTCCTGAACTATCATTTATCCTCCTAAAACATTTCACCTAATATAGTTACACAATTTTTTTCTTTTTTGCTATTTAAGAGGAAGGTAATAACATACATGCATATGTATGTGTATTTATAATATTTGAGAATCTAGATATGTAAATCAGAATAAACGATTATATAACTATTTGTGAGATTTGGTAAAAAGGTATTTTAGACAATTAAAGGATATTTTAGATAGTATAGGCACATGCAGCATACCAATCTTCTACTCTCTTTTTTTTCTTTAAAAGTCAACTGGTTTAGTTTTCTGCTTCATCAGAAATTTACTTCTCCAGAAGGAACCATAGCTAGAAGTTTGCTTTTGCAAATCAGATGATTACTACTTTTTGCCCATTAACTTTCTTTCAGTTTTGATTTTATTGAAATATTCAGATTTTACCCCCAAATTGTAATGAAGACTTTTTAAAGGAATTAGCTTTGTAAACATATGGGGCTCCTATGTGCATAACTGAGAAAATCAACCTTTTCCCCCCTATTGTTCTCCTGCCTTAAGGATTTTTTTCCAATCCTACCACTGGATGGTTCTTTTATTTTTCTCTTTTTTTTTTCTAGTTTGCAATAGAGTTAATGTATGAGTGAGTCTGACTTAAGGAAAATTTGCTTTTGTGAAACAACAGGTGAGAGTTTCAGGGCATAACGGGTGGTTCCTTCTGAGACTATCTCTTCACGATCCAGTATTGCCCCTTAACATTGAGGTAGAGTTAATAATTGTCAATTTTTAGCACAGCTTTTACTTTATAGTAATGAACTTATTTATTAGAAATACTGCTTAAGTCAACCTATTATAATATGTAAATTTGTTTTCTTACTACGTTTAGAACTAAATAGCTTAGAATTTAAATTATGCCATTATTTTAGATTTAGTAGGAAGGAACATAACTAAGTTTGTGGAGATTCTGTTTGTTTGTAGGCGCAGAGCACTGATGATGCAGTCAAACTTGGACTTGTGGTTCGAGCAGCTGTGAATGAGTTTCATGCTCTGGATACCTCAGCCTTGGACAAATTTGTTAGCAACTCATAATTGCTGGAGGATCCCTTTTTTTTAGAACCAGTGTTCATGCCATCCAGTTTTTGTTTTAAATTATGGTCAGTCAGAATGGGACATCCTTCTTCCATTGTGCCTGGATCTAATAAATGATAAAACATGTATGAATGGTCATGGCCTAATAATGGCCCAACTGATCTATCTCGTAATGTTGTTTTGAGTTTTCTATACTTGTGTTACCTGTTTTTCCTCAATTGTAGAAATATGAGATTACTCTTGCAAACAAAGCTTATTTTACATTATGAGGTCTAAAAATGGATCATGAGACTCATTGAGAGTTATGCAATAAAGATAGGGGAAGAAATGAGCCTGTTAACCCAATTAATAAAAGAATTTGTAATTACATGAGTTTAAGAATTCTGAATGGATTTCATTACATGGACAATTCAATTGATGTTTTAGGTCACATGTTTAAGTCTTTGTATAGTATTGTTTTTTTTAAAAGATAAAATTATTTTTATTAATTCTTAGTTATTCTAGTAGAGGCCATATTTTTAAACTAATTAAACTTTTATGATTTTATATTTGTAAATTTAAAACAAAATAGTTATTCAAATAAATGAAATTCATGTAATTAATTTTGTATTCATAATTTTTTTTAATTATAGTTTGTTTATTATGATTCTTTACAATACTTTTATACTTAATTATATATAATAATAATATATTATTAATATAACCCACTAAAGTTGGTTCCACTTAATTATATTTTGTGACCTTACCTTTGCAATAATCTTGCACACCATTGGGAAAGTCTTTTAACTCATTTCAAATGAAAAAAAAACTATTTTGTTTTGACCTCTTCCACATCATTTCAGCTGAAAAACTATTGTTTTAACCGATTCAATCGATTGATTTTAGAGTCGGATCAGGGGAATAAATCCTGTTAAAAAAATAACTTTCCATTCTTTGTTCATTTTCTTTTGTTTGATGCTTAGTTAGGAATCATCACAAGTAGTTGAACCTTGAGTGCCAAGGAGATCTGAGAATGTAAAATCATATATATAGCTTAAAAAATTATCCAAAATCTAGGCAAATTTTGAGTATAACTTGGAATAATATATCTTGAGAGGTGAATACGCATTTTATACATTAGACTTCAAATCAAATCAGTTAAATATATACAAGAGAAATTGAACTTTTTATACCTTTTTATCAGATTCAATCTACATACACAAAAAGGCATGTCCCCAGCCAGAATATCTAGGCATTGTTTGATTCTTCTGTAAGCTTCATCATGAAGTTAAATTTGACATTGGGTGCAGTCCTCGGTTGAGGCCAGACTGCCCCTTCTGGTACTTTGACACATTTAAATCCTTGGTCTATATACAACCTCGTGGCAAAAGGATTCTTTACATCGCAATGCAATGCAATTGATCGACAACCCCAGCTTCTAGCTTTTGCCTCTGCTTTTACTATTAGTCTTTTCGCAATCCCTTTCCGTCGAAAACCTTCCCGAACTGCCACGTTTGATATGTATGCAACCCCAGTCCTGCAGCAGCAGTTTTTAAACAGTTGTCATTATAGAACTAAATCCCATTAATAATTCTCCCAAGGAGAAAGAAACAAATGAATCTACTTTAGAAATCAATATAGGAGAATCTCGACATTGACCATCAATTATCCTCAAAACCACTCATTTTGAGTTGAATCAGACTCTTATGAGCTTCCTCATATGGGCCTAGATGAGGGGTAGTGTGAAAATTACAGTACAACAGATTTTTATAATTTTCAATAGCCATTTTTACTTATAAAGGTTGGAGGTTGTTTGTTTTCCAAGAAAGACTTATTTATTGAAGAATTAAAATCAACTAATCTCATAAGAAATGTATCTAATCGCGGATTAAATGGAAATCAATATACATCTCTGGTCAAGTATTAAATCTTCCATACAAAGATAAGTTACTTATTGTAATTAGTCCATAATTATAAATAGAAGGTATGAGAGCATTTTAGGGTTAGATTTTCTAGCCTTTAATAAGTCGACAGATTGTTAACGAAGTCGACATGTTCTGTAATTTCTTTTTTAATAAGTTGTGCAACATCAGGTTTTCTATTTTGAATAAGTAGTGTAATAGCAAGTTAATTAAACTGCAGCAGTTATAACAAAATGGGCCGAAACAGTTTGCAGAAGTAGTTAGATCTCACTGTAAAAGAGTGAATTAATTCTAGGGAAAACAGTTAAGGCAGGAGCCTTAAATTACGGCTAAACAGGAATGAAAAAGACTACTGATGATTCGAAAACTCTCCAGGTTAATTCCTATTCTCTTTCTATTCTTACTCTAATCTCTCATATCCCATTCTAATCTCTTCTATCGATTGCAGGTCCTGTATCGTTCTTATTCTCTACTCATCTAAACTCTTAGTTATTATGTAGTTATTAAGGTAATTGCACTAATCTGAAAGTACCTATTATGAAAGTATAATTCTCATCATATCATTGGTATGAGAGCATCTTTCTTGACATTATGGTGGAAATGCGAATGGAAAGAGAATTGAATGACATTCGTAGCCGTAGCCAGGCGCAGGACGAACGATTACAAGTGCAAGAAGATCGTTTTGATCGGTTGGAGGCGATGATGATCTCAATGAACGATGCACTTAGACGACTAACTCCAGCCTCCGGTAACAATAATCAAGAACTGAGAGGCGACAATGGAGGAGACTACAGAGGTGAACGCCAACATTATCGCAGACAGGGTGAGGAAAGAAGATATCGTGGTGAACCTCGTGAAGAAAGGGAACAACGTGATCATATATATCAACCACCGACGAAACTTTCAAAAATGAATTTTCCAAAAGTTTAATGGTGAAGAGGTAGATGACTTGATATATGAAGTGAAGATATTCTTTCAGGTGGATCACACGTTGGAAGATTCAAAGCTAGAATATGTTTGTGCACACTTAAAAGGGAAAGCTCGTTGTTGGTTCAATTCACATCTACATCACAGGCTACCGGGAAGAGCTATGACCTGACAGGAGTTAAAGGCCTTGGTACTAAGAGAGTTTGGTCCGAATGAATTTGATGATCCGTTAGACGATTGGAAAGATCTTAATCAGTTAGCATCCATCGGTTAAAAAATTTGGTAAGAAATACTTGGATGTCATTTACAAGTTACCTCATCTTACGGAAGAATACTCAACTAAAGGATATTTAAACAGGTTAAAAGAGGAGATTGCAAATCCATTCAGAATTCAAAAACCGCGGTCATTATCGGAGGCTATGAGAATGGCTAAACTGCAATAGAGGACAAATATTAAACTGCAAGAGGCAGTGTGATTCGTTGGTACGAAAGGGCTACGACTACCTAGAAAATAAAGAGAGTCCACTAATCCTAAGCAATCTACATTTGGCAACAAAAACAACTACCCGGGAGGCTATAATCGATCAGGTGCGAGTACTTATACTAGTGTTGGAACATTGCCGAAATCAGTAGTCATTAATCAGAATTCCCAAAGATTTAATATTGACTAGAAAACTCTAGATGAAATAAGAAAGAAGAATCAATGTTTCTATTGTGAAGAAAAATGGGAACATGGTCATAGATGTAAGTCGGGACCGGTGGTTATGAGTATTGAACTGATGGAAGATGGAAGTCAAAGAGATGATATTGATGGAACTGTGGCCAAAGAAATAGAAGCAGAAGTACTGATAATGAGCCTAGAAAGAGCTACCACATTTGAGACAATGAAGATCAAAGGCATCAAAGGCAATGTGGTGAGAACATTATATATGTGTTGGTGAATTTAGACAGCACACATAATTTTGTGAATCACAGGGAAATTTGTGGGACTGAGTTTATTAAATCTCTTACACGACCGTTAATTGTGACAGTTGCAAACGAACATCAACTAATAAGTTAGTAGTGAATGCTGAGGTCTGAAGTGGTCATCCCAGGGTGTGGATTTTGTTGTTAATGCAAGATTCATGTCCATACCAAAATATGATATCAACTTGGGAATAGAATGACTGTCCACTTAGGATAACTTAAACTGGGACTTTAATGCATTGGCAATGTCATTCTAATAATCAAGAAGAATGGTGAAATTACAAGATCATACTACCAGAGAAGTGGAAATGCTGGAGGGCTGAACCTTAGGAACTACAATCAGAAAAAGAGCAAAGGTAATTATGCTGAGTATCAAAAGTCAAGAAGACAGTGATACAAAACTATTTTCATGTCTGACTTCTTTACTAGAGACTGATATGGAGAACCGGATAAGGGATCTACTGTATGAGTTTAGCGATTTGTTCTAAGAGTCAACTGGTCTACCTCCCAATAGAAGCTATGATCACCGAATTTGTTTAAAGGAAGGAGCGCAGACCGTCAGTTTGAGACCTTACAGATATCTTACTCTTCAAAAAGACAAAATGGAAGGTATGATAAATGAAATGTTGGAAGTAGGGGTAATTAGAAAAAGTTATATCACGTTTTTATCTCTGGTGGTATTTGTCAAGAAGGATCAGAGTTGTAGATTATGCATTGATTATCGAAGATTGAATGAACTAACCATTAAAGATAAATTTCCAATTTCTTTAATTGAAGAGTTGATGGATGAATTACATGGTAGCTGTATTTTTTCAAAAATCTGCGTTCATATTATCATCAAGTGAGAATGCATGGAGGTGATATTTATAAGACTGCATTTAAAACTCATGAGGGGCATTATGAAATTTATAGCAATGTCATTCGGGTTAACCAATGCCCCTATGACATTTCAAAGGATAATGAATAAAAATTTAAAACCTCACCTAAGGACTAGTTTTTGAATTATTAAGACAACAACGGTTAGTTTTGAAGTATTCAAAATGTGCATTTTCTTGTCGGAAGATTGACTACCTGGGCCATGTGATTTCACAAGAGAGGGTAACTGTGAATATGTCTAAAATCGCATCAACTGAATCGTGGCCACAACCGAATAACCTGAAACAACTGAGGGATTTTTTAGGACTCGCATGTTATTATAGAAGGTTCATAAAAAATTATGGATTCATTATGGTCCTATTGACAGTCCTTCTGAAAAAAGACAAGTTTGAATGGAATGAAGCAGTGATAAAGGTTTTTAATGAGCTGAAATGAGTAATGATGAGGCCACCGGTACTCAAGCTACCAAATTTCGAGGAAGAATTTGTTATTGAGATCGATGCAAGTAAAACAGGGATGGGGCAGTTTTAATACAGTAGGGACATCCTATTGCATTCATCAGTAAAGGGTTGGGCCAAGACTTCAAGCCTCATCAACATATGAACGAAAGATGTTGGCGGTGTTACATGCGATTAAGAAATGGAGGAGTTACTTAAAGTTTAAGCCATTCATGATTAAAACTTATCATGAATCTTTTAAACATCTATTGGAGTGGAAAATTAAACACCTGAGTCAGGAGAAGTGGTTATACAAATTGGTGGGATTCGATTTTTCAGTACAATATAAGAAGGGTAAGGAGAATATGGCAGCAAATGCATTATCGAGACTTTCAGAACAGGGATCTTGCTCAGCCATATCATAATTTTCATCAATTTTAATGAAAAAATTTGAGAAATCGTGGAATCAAGATTTTAATTTGAAGAAGATCCTTTCGATCTTCCCGTCAGGGGTAAGAGGGTTTCCTTCAAGACTAGTTGCGTAAAGAAGGGGGTTTGGTGGTAGGTTGTGATACAGATTTGAGAACTTATTTCATTTCAACAATGCATAATTCAGCATAGGGGACATTTCAGGAGTGATGGTCACATATCAGAAACTGCACCAAGCATATTTTTGGAGAGAAATGGAAAGAGATGTTAGAGAATTTGTGAGAAATTGAGTGGTTTGTCAGCAACAGAAATAGGAGAATCAAGGGTACAAGGGGTTGCTGCAACCTTTGGCTATACCTACATCAATTTGGAGTGATATCTCCATGGACTTCATTGAAGGTTTGCCTAAACCCAATGGATATTCTATTATTTTTGTAGTGGTGGACACTCTCTCCAAGATGACTCATTTTGTTGGGTTGTAACACTCATTTTCTACTAGTGACATTGCTCAAGTATTCATGGATAATATATTTCGTTTTTATGGATTGCCGTTAACCATTGTAAATGATAGGAACAAAATCTTAGTGAGTATTGTTTGGAAAAACTATGTAAATTGCAGGGTATTGAACAAACAATGTGGTCAACATATCACCCACAAATCGATGGGAAGACAAAAGTGGTTAATCGAAGTCTGGAAACTTATTTGCGATGTATGGCAGGCCAAAACCTAAGTCATGGCTTTCTTTAGCTGAATGGGGGTATAATACAAATTTTCACTCGACAGTTTTATTCTCACCATATGAAATCATGTATGGTCAACCTCCACCAGTTCATCATACTTAGCAGGGGATCAGGGGATTCAAGGATCGAAGCAGTTGACCGCAGTTTGTCGGCTAGAGAAGAGGCATTGAAACTTTTGAAGTTTCATTTACAACGTGCACAACGTCGAATGAAGCAACAATCAGACAAGAAAAGGGTAGACTGTGTTTACCAAGTGGGGGATTGGGTGTTTGTAAAGTTACAACCGTTCAGACAATCGTCGATGAGAGGAAAGATGAATAAAATCAGCCCTAAGTTCTATATGGACCCTTTCAAGTTTCAAATAATGGGACGTGTGAGAAGATGGCTTACAAGATTGATATTTCGTCAACAGCAAAAATGCACAATGTCACTCATGTGTCTTAGCTCAAGAAAAAGGTGGGAAATGCAATAGCCAATCCCCACATTCCTATCTACCAGAGGAAAGCATTGTAGAACCAGTAAAAATTCTAGATAAAAGAGTTGTTTGTAATGATGAAATTAGTATTGAACAATTTTTGATCAGGTGGTCTAACGCTTCATATAATGATGCTAGATGGAAAGAAGAGTCGTGGTTGATGACAAAGTACCCTCAGTTCGTGTTGACAGTGGGAGACACAGCTTCTTTCAATCAGCTTGTTCGTGGACGAACAAGTGTTGATGGGGAGGCTAATGATATAAGAGCATTTTAGGGTTACATTTTCTAACCCTTAATAAGTCGACGAATTGTTAACGAAGTCTGCATGTTCTATAATTTTTTTTTAATAAGTTGTGTAACAACAGGTTTTCTATCTTTCATAAGTTATGTAACAGCAGGTGACAGTTATTGGTAGCCGTTGATTAAACTGCAACAGTTATAACAAAATGGGCACTCACTACAGAAGAGTGAACTAATTCCGGGGGAAAACAGTAAGGCAGGAGCCCTACTGATTATTTGAAAACTCTCTAGGTTAATTCCTATTCTCTCTCTACTCTTGCTCTAATCTCTTTTATCCCATTATAATCTCTTCTATTGACTGCAAGTCCTGTAATTGTTCTTATTCTTTACTCATCTAAATTCTCAGTTATTGTGTAAATTACTAAGGTACTGCACTGATCAAACTACCTACTATGGAAGTATAATTCTCGTCATATCAATTTCATGACAAATGTACATACAATAAGACGTAGCATTCTACTGTCTTTTGGTTTTTCTATCAATTAACAATTTCTTCATTTATGATTATCTAGGAAATTACTTTATCATTTAATTAACATATTTTTGTATTGCCCTATAAATTGTACTCTTATTGAATTAGTTTATTATCCAAATCTTCACCCGTACAAAATTCTATACTGATTATGCAAACTTGAATTGCTCAACCATTTTGCTACAAATTCACTAATTGTCATTTAATGACACAATAGGACATGCCAATATATTCTTTCCAACTTGAATAAATATTCCTGTGGAAATTTGTCTTTCTCTACTATGATAAAAAAAAATATGGAACCAAAACATTTGTGTTTTCTGAATTAAGTTTAAATATTTCCTGAACAACTTAGCTCTTTATTATGAGTACACTAGAGGAAACACAGAAGGATCATAAGATCAGCAAAGGAAAACTGAGCCTTTCTTCGACAACATTTTTTCAAATTCTAAACTTATATAGGATATGTTGCTTTAATTTTAACTCTTTCAAGCCAAATCTCATGAATAGGAGTAATCAAAACGGGAGATACCTTCTTTGTCGGAATGGTCCCTTTCTTGGCAAAAAATCAGCAACAGTGTCTACAGTCAAAATTCCAGCAACATATCCCTTGTTTAGGCTAAATCTACCATCCAAACCTCCAATTCTGAAATCATCTTCTCCAAAGATGACGGATTCACCAAGTGAATTTCCAATAACAGCAACAAGACAAGTTCTATGACAGCCAGTTGGTATTGTGAATCCAGAAAGCATTCCCACGATTCTGTCCATCCTCAACATGATATCTAAAGGGAATGAGTATTCGGGGAAGAAGCAGCTGCAATGAGTCTCGGCCACTTCCCAACTGTCTTCAAACCTGGCTTCTCGAACCACTATTTTTGGGGTCACAGTTGGGAACAATTCGAAAACTTGACTTGCCCTGCAAACTGTCCCTTCACAAAGACAAAACAATTATTGCTAACTAAAAAAAAAATATAGTTGTACAAACACCTCCCCATTGGTTAGGGAACCATCCAAGGACTTTTAAACAAAAAGACAGATCAGTACTAATTATAATTCAGAAAAAGCTCAACTCACACAAGTATGCCATCCACATTCTTATTCAAAGAGGGTTGAGATGATTGGGAATTCGACAACATAAAAGCCTTTAAGATATTATTCATTTTTAAAAGGACAGAACCTTTGCATTAATCCATATATTTGCGAAGTCCACACATATAATGGTGAAAAAACCCAAAAACAACGTTCAGAACAAGTTATGACCCGAATTATTATAAGTTTCGTAACCTCAAAACCTCTAGAAAACACACATAAAAAACTCAAAAACAAAACATCAAAAGGACTCAAGAAAACAAGAAACTAAATACCCATAGCATAGTTATTAATCTAATAACTAAACAAATGAAAGAGTGAGTTGAGAAAAAGAAAGTACAACAGCTACCCCGTTCACCTCCACACCACTACCCATCTCATTTTGTAAAAAGGGTACTAATATTAACGCGGAAGTCTGGACTGCTGTTCACTGCGCTTTATTTAAAGCAGTGTGCGTCATCGCTTCAACATATACCGCCCCTATGTGAGAGAAGGGGGCGGAGAGAATAGAAGTTGTTCGTTTTCTTTCTATACGCAATTCAAAATTGAGTTCCCTTCATCCCCTCTCGCACTCAACCACCCCCTCGCAAACCTTCAACCGCAGTCCATACAGGGACATTTTGACAGATTCTCCAGTCGAACTATAGAGGCATCCTTGCCTCTACGGAACCAAGATGATTGTTCTCAAAGACCACACAAGACATGTCGTCATCTCCTGCACCGAGAAAAGATCACGTTAAACAAGAACAATTCGCTTCAGCATCCCAGATGCTCGTGTCCTAGCTTCTTGGACTCGAAGACCTCATGTGAAATACAAAAAGATAGACGACTTCAAGGATCAGAAAAACCTCTACGCTTGGGTGGGCACCAATCGCCCATGTCCATTCTGTGGTGGCACTGTCTCCACCTTCCGCCTCATCATTCCACTGGACAGCAACACTTTTCACTCACCTTAGGTAAGGCATCAAACTGCACCAAGCCTCATCATTCCACTGGACAACAACTCTTTTCACACTCACCTTATGCAAGGCATCAAACAGCACCAAATTAGGCAGCAATTAGGCAGCCTGAGAGGCCGCCGCCTCCTTCTTACTCGAGCATCCATCTGGGAAGGAGTCTCATCGCCACATGTGAACTCTTACAGAAGAGGAGGTTTAAGCCCTTCAACTGAAGATATTCAAGAGTGGCGTTTGGAGGCCTATTCTCTTGGAGGGAAAAGATGAAGTGTGAGACCTTTACGGTGTATCACACCTGCTTACTCCTTCATCGGAGGCGGACATCAATAAGGTTATGACAAACAAATAACCCTGCTATGGATACAGAATATCTTTTCAGAGATTGAATCGTTTTAGCGTATGTAACCCAGCTCTCCAAAGACTTTGGATCAGGCTTCACCTGTATAAACTCTGAAGTCGATATCAGAATTATCTTGCATCAACTTCTGAAGTCGAAATTTGTTTGTCTCAATATTGAAGTCAGAAACGACTTTTTAAATACTGCAATATGTGTTGTTCCTTGGGCATATGTTGAACTTGGAGTAATTTTTCTTCAAATAGTCCATTAAATTTAAGGAGAGAAACATATCATTGCTAGTTGGTTTTTCTTCAGAATTCCAAACAAAACCTTAAAATCCTCTCATCAAGAAAAACAATGTCACTTCTTGAGCTTCTTTCTTGTTCAATTCAAAATGTCCACCTCAAAGTTTATATGTCTTCATTCTCCTACTTAAATTGGTTTATGTTATATCCATTTATTATGTTGATATTGATCAATGACACTATGAAGATCAATACCAAGCTTTGAGACTTCGGTTGTTTTTCAACAAGCTTGTGTATAGAGAAGAGAATAAACCAAAGATTTTTAATGAATTGTGTTTGAAAGAATTAGATAAATGCACCTAAATACAACTATTTCTTTTTGATTTTTGAATTTTAAGAAGTTAGCATGATCTCCACATACTTCAATATAGGCCTTTTTAGTGAAAATCAAATTTTGATCTTTTAAGCCACATACTATCTAACTAAAAAGAACACTCTAAACCCATCAAAAATTAATCATACTTAAAACTACCATTATTATTATAAGTAGAAACAAGCAATTGAGAAACAGAGAGATATAGAAAACCTGATGATCTGGGAAGGGGAGAAAGAGAAGGATTAGACAATTTATGATGATAGCAAGACTGTAGCTTTGTGGGAGTTGTAGTAGGATTGAGGAAGGTGAGAGCGAGAAGGGAAGTTTTAGGCGGCGCCGAGAATCCTAACGGCACAGTCGGCATCTCACGAATCAGCGATTTACAGATCAAATTGATTAGCCGGGAATCTCAACTTCCGTTCTAGCTCTCACCGACGCAACGGGATTATCCGATCAATTCGATAATCCCAGAATCACCGCACAGGTCCCTCTCAGTGAACACAGATTCCTCGGTCGGACCCCTTCTTCTTCTCTCTCTCTCTCAATAATATCAGAATATCCATTATATTTTTTAACTTAATAAACCGTTTTAAATTTAGAAGTAATTTTCTTTTATGAGAAAAAATTAATAATTTATTCAGGCTTCTTTGATCTGGATTCTTTTTTTAAAAAAAATAGATTATTAATATTTTAAAATATTACAAAAATAAAATAAAAGTATTTGGGATTTGAGTTTAAAATAATAATAATAATAATGGTATATATTTGAGTTACTAATTTAATTAAAAAATAATAATTGATGATTAGATGTTAATTTATTCACTAAATACAATATAAAGTACAAGGTCATATTTTGGGAAAGTCTTATTATTTTCTTAAATATTGTGGAAATAAACTCTAATTTAAAGAAAGAATAGATATTAATTTATTTAGTGCATATTAAATAATATTTTAGTTAAAATTATATTTAATTTTGTTGAATCTAAATCTTTTAAATGAAATATTAAATTTTCAGCTGTGATCAGACTAAATAAATTAGTAAGAAAAATAAAATAGATACAATTTCATTTGTTGCATTTAGTTGAAATGTTACACAGTTATATTATCTTGATCAAATGCCAAATATCTATATCACAATTTTTTTTTATAAAATTTCATTAATTAAAAAAAATATAACCCAAAAATTGCCATAAAACAGGAAATTTGACAAAATGACCCTTAAAACATAAAAATTTCAAAAATAACCTAACGTTGTAATTTTTTTTTTTTTTTTTTTTAAATACAACATTTTCGGCCTAACAAATGACCCATTTGCCCTTATATATTTTTCTTCTCTTCTTCTACCCCGAACGTTGTGCTTCTGCGCGCTTTCCCCTCTTCGACTATCCCGACTCCCCAATCAACGCAACAACTCCTCGCGACTATCCCCAACTCCCCAAGCAACATCGGATGCTTTCCCTCCCCCGACAACGTCTTCAGCACTCATCAGCATTCAGCCGACGTCTTCAACGCATTCTATATTCAGACGAGTTTTTTGTTTTTTCGTCGTTTTCCTCTTGCATGCTGAGTATGAAATAGTTTTAGGATTTTAGAGTGATTAATTGTTTTGTGTGAATGTTGAGTAGTGTTGTGTGAATGGTTTGAAATTGTGTGAATCTGTATATTACCTCGGCGCAAACTCCACTTTGCATTGGCGCAAACTGCAATTTGCGCCGACGCAAATTGCACTTTGCGCACTTGGCATCAACGTAGACTGATTGCACTTTGCATCGGCGCAAACTACACTTTGCGCACTTTGTATCGGCGCAAACTGATTGCATTTTGGGCGCATCGGCGAAGACTGCACTTTGTGCACTTTACGTCGGCGCAAATTGTACTTTGCGCACTTTGTATTGAAGTATATAACACTTCAGTGTTTTCATTAATCTAACAAACTATTTTTTTTTTCAGATGGCACCAACCAAAACCAAAACTATTATTGAGAAGTTTCATAACCGTGTTTCATGAAAATCCACCAGCACCAACTTGGTAAGGATAAATGAAAAGTTTACTAACATTGATCTTATGGAAATGGCTTTATAGATCCAATTCCAACATTTATTCAAAGCCCTGACCGTACTTTTTCAGGAACAATACTTCATCAGATGTTGATCAGGAAAAATGCTCAATTTCAAGGGAGATAAGGTTCTTGGTCAATGTTGAGGAGGTCTATTGGGACATGAAGGAATATGCCTTACTGACAGGCCTCAACTTTGGCAGATTTCCTATGGTAGAAAATAGGGACGTTAAAGAATGTCCACCCCTGGTCTGTAAATATTTTGGGGGTAAAATGATGGTTAAAGTGACATAGGTTAAAGCAAGTTTCCTCCAATGCTCTGATAAGGAGGATGCATGGTAGATGAGGCTCATATATCTGATTTACTAGTATCTCTTCGCAGCTAATAATAGGAGGATGGTAAGTATAGAAATCTTCCGCATGGTAGAGGACATGGAGATGTTCTTCCAATTTCCATGGGGAAAGGTGTCCTTCAGATTAACCCTGAAGGGTATTGACAAATATATAAAATACCTCCGGGCGGTATATCTGGCTAAGAGGGAAACTTGGAAGGGGAAAGCGGTTGTGATGTCGCTTATATTATATATGAGTTCGCACTAGCCTTCCAAGTGTTGACCTATGAGGTTACCAAGATATTTGTCCCCAAATTTGCGGATAAGACAGAGCAACAAAAGCCTATATTCCCAAGGATATTGCTCTATAGAGCCTCTAGGAACAACTATGTCAGTAGGTAGTCAGTGCCCTCCTGAAGTGCAATGTTTTCACCAAGATTGATGAGCTTGAGAAGGAGAAGATGAAGTATTGTGGGGAGGACTTTGAAGATATGGGAGGCAAAATTTATGATGAATTCTTTGAAGTGGATAGAAGGAAGAAAAAGAATGAAGATGATGTTGTTTTTGGCATAATTAGAATCCCACATCGGAAGATGATGGGAGTGAAAGAAGTTTCTTAGTATATAAAAGAAACTATATTCACAATTAGCATAAATCCCACATCGGAAGATGATGGGAGTTGGGGAAGTTTCTTAGTGTATAAAAGAAACTCTCCCCTCTTTGGTTTATTGCACCCAAATTTGTATCTCTTCTTCCTTATTAATTGATAGCCTTAGTTCTCAGAGACGTAGGCAACATTTTGGCCGAACTCCGTTATCAAATTCGGTTAGTGTTCTTTCAGTTTGTTTTCTTCTTTTGTGTTTCTGTCAAGGGTTTTTCTCAACAAGTGGTATTAGAGCCGAAGGTTCGTCCTTGGCATGGTGGAGTCTTTAAAAGGGGCGTCAACTCATTCGTCATTTTGGACGAGGACACCGATGTCGAATTTGAAGTTTGCGGTGGAGATTTTTGATGGAACTGGGCATTTCGACATGTGGCAAGGTGAGGTTCTAGATTGTCTTTTTCAGAAGGGTCTAGATGTTACTATTGAGGTCAGAAGGCCAGATGGTATAGAAGAAAAAGAGTGGAGTATCATTAATCGGTTGGCGTGCGGAACAATTCGGTCGTGCCTGTCCAGAGAGCAGAAGTATGCTGTGAAGAATGAAACTTCTGCACAGAAACTGTGGCAAGCATTGGAGGACAAGTTTCTGAAGAAGAGTGGTCAGAATAAGCTCCTTATGAAGAAGCGACTGTTCCGGTTTGATTATCAATCAGGTACTACTATGAATGAGCATATAACTAAGTTTAATGAATTGGTAGCAGATTTGTTAAACCTTGACGTTAGGTTTGAAGATGAAAATCTTGCGTTGATGTTGCTGTCGTCCCTTCCTGATGAATTTGAACACTTAGAAACAACGTTACTTCATGGGAAGTGAAATGTTTCTCTTGATGCTGTAAGTTCTGCTTTATATAGTCATGAATTGAGAAAGCAGGATAAAAGAAAAAGCAAAGTAGGTACAGAAGATGAAGCATTGATGGTTAGGGGCCGTCAGCAGAGCAAATCAAAAGGGAAAGGAAGAAGATCTGAAAGTAGAGTTGCCAAAGATGAATGTGTTTTCTTTCGTGAGAAAGGACATTGGAAGATTAACTGCCCAAAGTTGAAGAAGAAAGAGAAAGATTCTGAAGATACGAATGTTGCAGAAAACAAAGGTGATGCAGATTTAGGATACTCTTTATCGATGTCACACACAGCATCACATCCTGATGCGTGGATATTGGACTCAGCCTGCACTTATCATATGACACCAGTTCGAAAGTGGTTCTTTGACTTTAAGGAGCTGGATGGTGGAGTTGTTTACATGGGAGATGCTAATACATGTAAAATAAAAGGAATAGGTTCAATCAAGCTGAGAAATGAAGACGGATCCACCAGAATTATCAGAGATGTTCGGTACATACCGAATATGAAAAAGAATCTCATTTCTTTGGGGGCCTTGAAGTCGAAAGACCTACATGTGAAATTGGAAAATGGAGTTCTTAGGGTAATATCTGGAGCGCTAGTGATGTTGAAAGCTATCAGGAAGAGTAATAATTTGTATTATTATCAAGGTAGTATAGTTAATGGGACATCATGTGTATCAACTTCCGGGAGTAGTAAGGATTTAGAGGCAACAAAACTATGGCATATGCGATTGGGGAACGCTGGTGAGAAATCTATGCAAAGTCTTGTCAAGCAAGGATTATTGAAAGATACAAAAGTTTGTAAGTTAGATTTTTGTGAACATTGTATTCTGGGAAAATAAAGGCGAGTAAAATTTGGCACTGCTATTCATAACACCAAGGGTATTTTGGATTATGTGCACTCAGATGTCCGGGGACCTGCCAAGATTCCTTCTCTTGGAGGTAGACATTACTTTGTTACTTTTGTTGACGATTTTCCAGAAGAGTATGGGTGTTTACGATGAAGAACAAATGTGAAGTGTTTAGATTTTTCTTAAATGGAAAAATCAAGTTGAAGACGAGACAAGAAGAAAGATCAAAATTCTCCGGAATGATAACGGTGGAGAATACAAAAATGATCCATTCCAGAAGTTATTCCAAGAGTGTGGCATAGTTCGACACTTCACAGTTAGAAAAACACCACAGCAGAATGGAGTATCGGAACGTATGAACAGGACATTGGTGGAGAAAGTTCAATGTATGTTGTCTAATGTTGGGTTAGACAGGAAATTTTGAGCAGAAGCTGTGTCATACGCTCAACATTTGGTAAATCGCCTACCATCATCTGCACTTGGTGGCAAAACTCCATTAGAGGTATGGTCTGGAAAACCTGCAACTGATTATGATTTTTTGCATATTTTTGGTTCTACTGCATATTATCATGTAGTTGAATCAAAGTTGGATCCACGAGGAAAGAAGGCTTTTTTTATGGGATTTACTACAGGAGTTAAAGAATATCGCCTCTGGTGTTTGGATGCAAAGAAAACCATTATCAGTAGATGCATATTATCTTTATCTTTTGATGATTATTCAATGTTGAATAAGGTAACACCAGACAAGATTGATTGTACTCCGCAACAGGTGGAGTTTGAGCAGATAAAGATAAGCCCAACTATAAGTGACTCTCCGACGACAGACGAAGAGTTAAATGAGGAAGAGGTTCTGACCTAAGAACCTTCAGAACAACGTGAATCAATTGTTGTGAATAGGCTAAGACGAGTTATTCAAAAACCAGGTCGGTTTGTTGACATGACGGCTTATGCACTTCTAGTCGTAGATGATGTTCCATCCACTTTTTCAAATGTCAGTCGAAGTACTGAAAATGGAAAAATGAGAGGTGTTATGGAAGATGAGATGCAATCTATTCAGAAGAATGAGACATGCAAGTTGACGCATCTACGAAAAGGGAAGAATGCTATTGGTGGTAAATGGATCTGTGCTAAGAAAGAAGGATTTTCCGAAAAATTTGATGTTCGTTACAAGGCAAAATTGGTAGCTAAAAACTACGATCAAAAGGAAGGAGGTGATTATAATGAGGTACTTTCTCCTATTGTTAAACACTCTTTCATTGGAATTTTGTTGGCCTTGGTAGCGCATATGAATTTGGAGCTAGCTCAACCAGATGTGAAGACCGCAGACATATACGGTCATTTGAACGAGGAAATCTATATTTATCAATCAGATGGATTCAAAGTTGCTGATAAAGAAAATTGGGTTTGCAAGTTGTACAGATCATTGTACAGGTTAAAACAATCGTCGAGACAATGGTACAAGCAACTTGACAAGTTTATGATGGAGCACAAGTACACAAGAAGCAGATTCAGTTCATGTGTGTATTTGCGCAAATTGTAAGATGAGTCTTACATCTATCTACTCTTGTACGTTGATGATATGTTGATAGCATCAAAGAGCCAATATGAAGTTAACAAATTGAAGACTCAATTGGGTAAAGAGTTCGAGATGAAAGACATGGGGAAAACCAAATCTAATTGTTTAGATTTGGTAAACATCTTCCACGTTTGAGTCGGCGCTGAAGAGCGTCAATTGGAAGCACTGAAGGTTTATTTTTTAATATTGAAGATTAGTAATTGGATATTGTGTCAAGGTGGAGATTTGTTGTTTTTTGCACAATTAGAATCCCACATCGGAAGATGATGGGAGTGAAAGAAGTTTCTTAGTATATAAAAGAAACTATATTCACAATTAGCATAAATCCCACATCGGAAGATGATGGGAGTTGGGGAAATTTCTTAGTGTATAAAAGAAACTCTCCCCTCTTTGGTTTATTGCACCCAAATTTGTATCTCTTCTTCCTTATTAATTGATATCCTTAGTTCTCGGAGACGTAGGCAACATTTTGGCCGAACTCCGTTATCAAATTCTGTTAGTGTTCTTTCAGTTTGTTTTCTTCTTTTGTGTTTCTGTCAAGGGTTTTTCTCAACAGATGAAAGGATACCCAAATCGGCCGAGAGGAGACTACTTAATCCCCAACCCGCCAAAACTGCATTAGCCTAAAGGAAGTGAACCTATCAGTCATTTACTAATTAATCTAACCAAGACACCTCTCGGTCATTTACAAATGAATCTAGCCAAGACACGTCTCGGTCATCTCGGCTAGTCCCTTCTGCGACGACTCCTCAAACTAACCAAGACAATTCTAGTGACTCTTCTTCTTCATCTAGTGCACTCAATCGAGTGACTCAAGCTCAGACTGATGCTAAACTTGATGAGCTAATAAATCATGTAAAAAAGCTAACAAATGATGTAAATGAGCTTAAAACTGAAATGAAGTTCATCAAAAAGAATCAACATCTTATGTTAAACCAAATAATCACAATTTATTGGATGAAATAAAGGAACAAAAGAATGTTGATTCAGTGGAGAAGGAGTTGGAGAAGAAGAGGCTGGAGTCTAAGTCGAAGGTTGAGGATAAGGAGTTGGAAAAGAAGAGGATGGAGTTGAAGAAGAAGGAGGATGATGATGAGTTGGAGAAGAAGAGGCTGAAGTTGAAGAAGAAGGAGGAGGATGATGAGTTGGAAAAGAAGAGGCGGGAGTTAATTGAGCATGTGTTTCAACCTCGATTAGTTCATATGAACTAAGCCACTCATTATGGCTGGATATTTTCCTGGTATGGGAAATGAATGGTTCTCGGGTGCAAGAGAAAGAGTTACTCTAGTACTAGCAACAATTTCACTAGCCCCCTAACTCGGATGCAAACATGGGCATTGTTCTCCCTCTTCTACATGGTTTACTAATATGTCATTTTGACTTTTGAAGACATTTTGCTCAAATGTGTCATTTTGACTTTGGAAGACATCCTAGTCAAATATCAGGAATACGGCATGAGCAGGAACCACCTCTCTTGGTATTTTGCTTTCTTGAGTTGGGTTTGAAGGTAGTGACTTCTTTACTAAAGAGACACACAGTGGATTGCGATGCTGGAGGACTGAAGTCGAAATTTATTTTAAATAGAACACCATATCCCTATCTCGCTTGATAACAACAAGAGGATCATTTAGCATACCCATATTATACTTCACTTTGACCACTAAATCATATCTCAATTTTTCCACACCAATAGTATCATAGACGCTGTCAACTAATTAGGCATATGTAGTATTTTGGAGTAATGTCACACTTTCGCATTAACTTGATACAAAATAACTAATACCATCATCAATTTTCCACTCTCCATCATAGAGGACAAAAGTACTAACAAATACATTGTGATCTAGAATTGATAAAAATTCACAAAAGTGAGTTGAAAGTACTAACAAGTGTGTTTACCCCAAAAGTACTAACAATATAGTTTGCAAACTATACATTGCGTTGAAGTTTGCGTCAACGTGAGTACAGTTTGTGACAATACAAAGTGTGCAAAGTGTAGTTTGCACCGATGCAAAGTGCAGCAAAGTACGCAAAGTGCAGTTTGCACCGATACAAAGTACGCAAAGTGTAGCTTGCGCCGATGCAAAGTGCGCAAAGTGTAGTTTGTGCCGACGCAAAATGTAGTTTGCACCGATGCAATGTGCAATAAAGTGCGCAAAGTGCATTTTGCATCGGTGCAAACTGCACTTTACGATTCCAATTGATTAATAACAAGTGTTTTCAGCTATACTAAACAAAGTAATATCATAACATACTCATTGATTGATTCGACATTTGTTGGAGATCTGACTTTATGGAGTCGTTAGGGAGATTGTCTTGCTACAATTGCTGCGTAGGATACTGACGTCGATTGAATGCTAAAGACGTCGTCGGGAGGGGAATCATTCGTCCAGTGTTGCTTGATTGGAGAGTCAGGGATAGTCGTAGGGAGGAGAAGCGTCGTTGCTGGTCGGGGGAGAAGAAGAAAAGAAAAAAAGAAGAAAAATATATTAAGGGTAAATAGGATTTGACGAAATAACCCTAATAATAGGGTTATTTCCAAATTTAGCATAGGACATATAATATTTGCAAATGTAACCTTTTGCCCATGGAAAAAGTCCCTTATGCCCCTTAAATAATTTTTTTTTTAAAAATAGGTCTCTTTCAGTTTCTTTTTCTTTTCCCTCCTTCTCCCAACCTCCTCGTTTCAGTTTTCCCCTTTCTCCCATTTGCTATTCTCTTTCATGATCGAAGCGAACCAACATTGATCCTTCATCATTTCAGGTGAACCAACAAAATGAAGGAAGTCGGGAAGCCAAGGCAACGCCAGAACGTCTTCAATATTTCAAGTTAGTTTTCTCGTGTTTCTGTCGTTTTCATGCTGAAATGAAAGAATATTTTAGGGTTTTAGCATTTAGAGTTTAGGTTTAGGTTATGTGGTGGTTGAATGGTTTTAGAGCGTGGTTGAATGGTTTTACGGTGGAATATACATCTGACGAAGGCAAAGATGTATCTGTCGTAGACGGAAAATGCATCTATCGTAGGCGAATATGCTTTGTCTACGACATATGCATCTTCCGCCTGCGACAGATACATCTTCGCCTACGACAAATGCATTTTCCTCCTGCAACAGATGCATTTTCCGCCTGCGACAAATGACAGATGCATCTTCGCCTTTGTCAGATGCATTTTTAACAATTAACACTCACTTCTGTGCACATCACGGTGCATGCACATACCACATCAAAATGAATATTATGGCCAGATTTTTTTAATGCAGTATTTGACAATTGCATTTTCTCAGATGTTATTAATTTTGTATCAGCAAATATTAATTTGTATCAAGATATACTCAATCAAAAGTAAACATTGACTACATTATATATATATACTCAATCAAAAGTAAATATAGACTACATTATATATAACCATTTGCATTCAAAAAATTTTAGCATTCAAAATATACAAACCATTGTAACATTAGCAAAATATACAACCATTTGCATTCAAAAATTGTCCATTTCCTAAAGCAAATATGACTGTCCATTTCCTATGGGTATATTATATGGTGGAATAACTTTACTGCGCATTTTTGTTTCCAAATATATTAATGTTTTCTGTGATCACAACTGATATATCTAATTTGTCAATAAGGTACTCCATATACATGATTGTAAAAACACCACAGTCTCGAATCTTGGTGTACTTGGGACTGTTGGGTGTGGTATTACAACATATGGCAGACTTTCCAAACTGAAGTTAGGATACCTACTCCTGTCAACATGGGTCGTTCCATGTTTAAACAAATATAGAATCATTTCACATAGTGGTTTCATTAACTTGTCATAATGATCCTTTTTGATAAATCCCTATCGCAGTCATAAACATTGATGCACCAATCTTATAGATGCACCTGACACATGACTCAATGCTTTAGCTTCAGGTTCATAGGGATATATATGATATTTACAATGCTCCAACAAGTCAAGAAATTGTCAAAATCACCCATGAAATATTCTATGAAGATAATGTCGAAGATGTATTTTGTGGATTTTTGGCGAACTTTGAATAACAAAACGCAAATTTCGTAGCGATATGACAATCACATATTATAAAATTCATTGGATGATAAGTCTTGGGGAAATTGGCAATCCTTTTAATAATAAGGAAACATGTGGCATCTATCTCTTTCGCAAATCGAGAAAATGAATTAAACACATAACATAAAATGAATTAAGCACAAAATTGCATTTTCCGCCTGCGACAGATACATCTGTCTTACTATATTACTGAATCTTCCAAACAAATCTTACATTATCATGTAGCCAATTCTGAGGCTTCAACATACTACCAAACAAATCTTGACCAGCTAAGCTAGTAACCAGATCTTTCTTGTCTTCATCCTCAAGCTTCATCCACTTGTTCAACTTATCCATCTGTTCAATGTCATAATCTAAAAGAGGATTGACAGTTATTGTATCATTGAGTTTAAACATTTTTCCATTTAGGTCTGTGTAGTTCCCCAATTTTGTGGACTTCTTCTTTCTCTAAAACTACTTTCCCAAAAAATGTGTTGGAGTCATTTCTAATACATCATCATCCTTTTTCATCTCCAACTCCTGATTATCATCCTTCTTATTCTCCAACTCCACCTTCCTCTTCTTGTCCAACTCATCATTCCTCTTCTTGGCCAACTTCACCTTCCTCTTCGTGCCCAACTTCTTCTTTTTCGTGGCGAACTCCTTCTTCTTCGTGGCCAAATCTTCATTGTCGTCCATCTTTAACTCAGCCTCCTTCTTTTCCAACTCATTCAAAACATCAGCATCTTTGTTTTCCTTCTCAACATCAACATCAACATCTTTGTTTTGGGAGTAATTCTAGATTCATCACTAAATGACCTCTCAGTCCTCTTGGCTAGTGTGATTTTAAGTGGCCTTCTCCTCTTGGGCGCCGGTTTGGGAGTACTGTCATCTTCATTTTTTTCTCTTCTTACCATCCACTTCAAATAATTCATCATAAATGTAGCCTCCCATATCTTCAAAGTCTTCCCCATAGTAGTTCATCTTCTCCTCCTCAGACTCATCAATCTTGTTAAATACATTGCACTTCAAGAGGGCAGTGAATACCTCCTGGACATTGTTGGTGTTGCTTCTGGAGGCTATATAGAGTAATATCCTTAGGCATATAGATTATTCCTCGGTCATATCTGTAAATTTGGGGACAAATGTCTTGATAACCAAATATGTTCAAACTTGGAAGGCTATTGCGAACTCACTAATAGTATAAGCGACATCACAGTTTCCCTTGCAAGTTTCCTTCTTGGCCAGATATAGCTCCCAGAGATGTTTTATGTCTTTGTCAATACCCTTCAAGGTTGAACTAAAGGACAACTTTCCCCATGAAATTGAAGAAACATCTCCATGTCCTCCACCATGCTGAAGATTTTCAAATTTACCTTCCTCCTATTATCAGATCCAAAAAGACACTAGTAAATCAGGTTTATGAGCCCAATATTCCATGCATCTTCCTTATCAGAGCATCGGAGGAAAATTGTTTGAACCTCATTCACTCTAACAACCATTTTGCCCCCAAAATATTTACGGACTAAGAGTGGAAATTCTTCAACGTGCCAGTTTTTGACCACAGGAAATCTTCCAAAGTTTAGGCCTGTCACCAAGGCATATTCCTTCATGCCCTAGTAGAGCTCCTGACCATTGACCAAGAACTTATTCCCATCGAATTAGAGTTGTTTTTCCTCATCAACATCTGATCGATTATTGTTTCTGAGAAAATTACAGTTGGGGCTTTCAATAAATGTTGAAATTGAGTCTGCAAAGCCCTATCTATAAGACCAAGGTTATTAAACTTGTCCTTCGTCTTTAACAAGTAGGTTCAAGTGGATTTCTATGAAACACGACCAGGAAAGTTCTCAATAACGGATTTGGTTTTGCTTTTGCTTTTGGTTGGTGCTATTTGCAAAAAAAAAAACATTATGTAAGACTAATGAAAGCAAATACCACTTCTTTAAAGAAGCAAATAAGACATCTGTCGCATGCCACAATGCATCTTTCGCAGACGAATATGCATTTGTCACGTGAGAATAATACATATTCGCCTGCGACAGATGCATTTTTGCCTGCGACAGATGCATTTTCGCCTGCGACAGATGCATTTTCGTCTGCGACAGATGCATTTTAAACCCAAAATCATTCAGTCACCCCATAAAACCCTAAATTCTAAACGCTAAAACCCTAAATTATTCTTCCATTTCAGCATGCATGCAAGGTAAACGACGGAAAAAATGGGAAAAACTCACCTTAAATGATGCGGCGTTGCCTCGGGGAGTTCGTTGCCTCGAAGAAAAACTCACCCTAAACCTGAAATGATCGATCGGCTTCCTTCGTTCGTTGGTTCACTTGGTTTGGGTCGTCGTCGGGGGAGAGAAGAAGAAGAGAGAATACGGGGAGAAAGGAATTTCAGAAAAATGAAAAGAGGAGAGGGAGGGAAAACGGAAAGGGAAGGAAAGGGGGGAAGGTTATGTTTTTATTTGAGGGACAAAAGGGACTTTTTCTATGGACAAAATGTTACATTTGCAAATATTATATGTCATATATGCTAAATTTGGAAATAACCCTATTATCAAGGTTATTTCGTCAAATTTCTCTATTACCAAGTTCAAAAGGTTATTTTTGCAAAAAAAAAATTATGAGACTAGATTATTTTTAAAAAATTTTATGTTTTAAGCGTCATTTCGTCAAATTTCCACATAAAACTATCATAATTATATGGGATGGTAGTGTCATGGGGAGTGCATTAATCATATCAGGTTTGTCTTAATTTGATTTTTTTTATTACTGCTCTATTTGGTTTTAGATAAGCACAGTTTATATCATATTTTTTTTTAAAATTAAGAAAATTATTTATTATAAAGTATT
The DNA here is from genome assembly GCF_907164915.1 of Impatiens glandulifera. Taxonomy (NCBI): domain Eukaryota; kingdom Viridiplantae; phylum Streptophyta; class Magnoliopsida; order Ericales; family Balsaminaceae; genus Impatiens; species Impatiens glandulifera. Next base: position 38,055,446 of record NC_061863.1, on the reverse strand, counting down.
ATTTTTATATAATATATAATATATTAAAATTTTATATTATTATAAAAAAAATATATTTAAAATTATTATAAAATATGAAGAATAAATAAATATATTAATAATGTTATATATTTAGTTGTGTTTATTAGTTTTCGGAGTGAATCAGGAAAGAGTCGGGACGAAAAACACAAATATCATCCTCGCTTTATTCTCAGTCAACTACCGATCAAATCAAAAGAAAAAAAATACATCCCAAACGAGAACCGAAACCATTCGAATTGAAAACGTTCCAATTAATCCATCCATTAGTAAATTTGAAAATAATTTTCTTAACAATAGAATGAAAAAGAAAATATTTTTAAATCTAAGTTCGACATCATGTTATCAATTAAGAAAGTTCATAAGTAGGTGTGAAGTCCAGCTTGCTTAATGATTTTGGGAGTTGTTTTTATGAGGAATTTTTGTTTACACTTTTTTAATTGATATATAATGATTCTTGCTATAACTTGTATATTTGTTTGTAAGATAATACAGTATTATATAAATTGATAAATCAATTAACATCAAGCATCACCCATCTTAACATTTTTATCCAACTTATTTTAGGGCCTATTTGAAAGGCAACTTTCAACATACCACATAGCTTCTAACATATATAGTTTGTTTGATTTTGATTTTTGAGATTTTTTTTTGAAAATATTTTAATTAATTAAAAAACATTATTTGATTTTTTTAAATTATTAAATACTTAAAAATATAAACAAAAAAAAATCCAAAAATAAACCAATATAAAAAATTAAAACTAACTCATATAATATTTGTACAGTCAAATTCAAGTTGACACCACTATTGTTTGAAAGAGTATTATCTACTAGTTTTAACTTTTAAGCCTATTTGGATCTGGATTGTGAAATTTGAAAAAAAATACATAATAATGTCTGCTTTTTGAGAAATGATCGTAGTCGGATAATGTTTTTAAAAATGATATTTTCGGCTTGTACAAAGTCCAAAATACCTATTCGAAGTCTCCAGAATGCCCTTAAAATACTCTTTCGCGTCATGCGAATAATGAATATTCGTGACGCGAATAAGTAGGCGAGCGCGTGTGTCTTCATTCCAAACTCATTTATTCACTAGGTTTTCATTTATTCACGAACTCATTCTACATTAGTAGAGCAGTTTCTTGCAGAGTTTCATGAAAATTTTGTTTGAAAAATATTGCCGAGAAATTTCCATGAAACCCTACCGGAAACTGCTCAACTAGTGTAGAACGCGAACTCATTCTACCTTACTTCTGAGCAGTTTTCGATGTTAGACGATGGAGTCTTTTCGATAGGGTTTCATTTATTCATTAACTCATTCTACCTTAGTGGAGTAATTTCCTGATGAGTTTCATGAAAAATTCGTTTTGCAAATATTGCTGAGAAATTTTCATGAAACTCTAGCAGGAAACTACTCAATAGGGTAGAACGCGAACTCATTCTACCTTACTTCTGAGAAGTTTTCGATAAGAATCTTACAAAAAAAGGGTGGAGTATTTTCCCAGATCCGGTGAGCGATGGAGTCCTTGGTGCCATAGGGGCCTACATTGGAAGATAAACAAGCTTTGAGTCGTTTCTAGACTGAATTGTAGGCAAGGAAGTCATAACAGGAATACTGTTAGATAAATTCATACCGGTTCAAATAAACCTAACTTAAATAAACTTCCCATGCAGGAACAAGGAACCGGACCGGATGAACAAGAGAACAAACTAAAGGTACCTAACCGGTCAAATCACCATACCGATCAAGAGTATTCGGAACGTGACCGCACAAAGAAAGGATCGGCCAAAGCTTAAAAACCAGATTCATCAAACAACCGATCATCCATAAGAGAGAAATAACCGGAAGAAGTCCGGTTACATCATACAGAAAGACATTCGGCCAAGACAAGCGGCCGACCAGTACAAGAAGACACTTCGGGTATCTGTTGAGAATGATACCAAAGGAACAGACTGAATACTTCCATATCCATGCAAGTCTGAGGAAAGACTGTAGGCTGCAGAAAACAGTACTACCGGATCCTTCTACTTCGGGATAAGCCAGAAAGGAAATCTTCAAAGTACAGACAACTGTCCAAACAGACAGTGCCTATATCAAGTAAAAGACAAACTCGGCAGGTTTGTCCTACACACCGAATGAACAGACCGCCAGGTCTGAGATTGACCGTCAGGTCTGAGGAGACGACCGCAGGTCTGAACCTCTGAAACACTGAATCACTGCACCTCTGATCAGCCAATCAGATTCAAGGCATTGAAATATGACCGTTGGTATATTTCACCTATAAAAGGAGGTAGCTGAAGAAGAGTAAATGTAGTTACTTAAGAAGCATATACGTGGTGACAACTTTCAGAGAGCATTTACTACAAGTGATAAGATTGTGCTAGAAAGCCTAAGTGCTAGATTCTAAGTGTGTTACAATTTCGGTGTAAATTGTAAGAGTGTTATCGAGCAGGAAATAAGTCTCGATCGGATTGTACTTGTATTCCTTAGTGAATATTCTTCTCGCGGTTTCGAGAGGAAGGGGTGACGTAGGAGTTTTATCTCCGAACATCCATAAAATCCGTTGTGTTATTTACTTTCTGCAGGCTTCATTATATAACCGACTAACTTAACCATACCGCTCAAAACCGACTCTATACTAACCATACCGAATATCCAGATTACCGAAACCGACCCACCATCTCCAAATCTCCATCATCCGAAACCGACCGTTCCTATCATACAAGCGTACCGCTTCAACCTGAAAGCAAACCTCTTCCGCGCTTGAACCTAGTTCAAGGGTTTGTGACAGGTTGTGTAGTATTGAAACCCCGGTGTTAATCTCTAACTAGATTAACCACCACCCTACGAGTGAGAACCGCTAACCGGTCCAACCCCCGGTCCACCAGCGGCGACCTAGATCCTAACAATTGGTATCAGAGCAGTTAGTTTCAATACTCAAGCAAGCATGTATCAAGATAGGCCTCCAATGCTAGAAGGTGATGACTTTGCCAACTGGAAGGCACGCATGCACCTACATCTAGTCACCTTGGATGATGAAATGGAATCCATTCTGATCGAAGGACCGATATTCATTGATAAAGATAGAAAAGAATGGACGGCTGAAGATAGGAGAAGGAACAATCTGGACAACCATGCAAGAAACCGGATCTCCAACAGCGTGGACAGAAACACATACTGCAAGATCAGAGATTGCAAAACCGCGAAGGAGACATGGAACACGGTCATCCAGATCTTTGAAGGAAATGAAAGAACAAAGGAGAACAAAATAATGGTAGCCACACAGAGGTTTGAGAGCATCAAAATGAAACCAGGGGAAACTATGAAGGAATACAGTGACAGGTTCACTGGTGTATTAGATGAGTTAGCAAATCTGGGCAAGAAGTATGAGAACAAAGAGGTCATCATGAAGGTTTTGAGATCTCTTCCAAGTGCTTGGGACATAAAGACAATGGTCATGAGAGAATCAAAGAGCCTACGTAAGATGAAACTATATGATGTATTCGAAGATCTTAAGGCATATGAGTTCGAGATGAAATCCAGAACTGAAGAGGAAGTCTCGGCCTCAACATCAACCAGAGCATTGATCACATCTACGGAACCGGCTGCACCTGCTCCTGCACCGACACCCACACCGACACCGATCCCTGCACCTGCACCGATCAGAACCGCCGAACAGTTCACTGAGGACGCCATGGCAATGCTTGCACAGAAGTTTGGGAGGTTCATGAAAAGGAGCCAACCAACGAACAACTACTATGGTGAAAAATCCAATATAAGATGCTATAACTGTAACTGTATGGGACATTTTAAGTGGGAATGCAGGAAACCAAGGAGAGATACACATAAACCAGATTACCAAAATGACCGGAACAACTATCACCAAAATGGTGAAGGAAATGGTAATAACCGTAACAACTATCAACAAATCGGTGAAGGAAGTGAGGTACCGAAAGCACTGATAGCCGACGATGGAGGAAGTTTGTGGGCTCGCAGTGACAGCGACGATGAACTCACGTGCCTCATGGCCAATGAGGAACAGGTATTTGATTCTCCCTATGATGAATTTACTAAAGACGAGTTATATGAAGCATTGAATGACATGGTAGAAGAATATAAGAACCTATTGACCATGTTACCTAAGCACCTCAACATCAGAACCGATCCCATAGTACCTATCCCAATAGAACCAGAGGTACCTATCATAACCGAACCGGAAGTCATACAACCTGATGATACCCACACCCTAGAAACCGAGTTAGATCCTAAGATCGAACAACCTAGTGAACCGACTAGAGAACTAACCGAGAAAGAGAATGCCCGATTTCAATATACGATGGCCGCCTATAGGAGATCTAGCGATATAGTAAAGAACATGAATAAACACTACAGGCACCCTCGTTGTAAGCTTGGCCTAGGATACACAGAGAATAGCTCTAAACACCGAAAACCCATAGAGAAAGCAAGGCTTACAAAAGGAAACCTTCCCTTTATAAAATTTCTTAAGAGCACCTGGACAGCTGAAGAAGAGGAAACCGCATATTATAGGGAAGAGAAGCTAAAATACGATTATGTTGGCCCAACCGATTCATGGCTTGACCTTGAGAAAAGAAAAGCCGAAATCCTCAAATATAAGAAAGATTTCCCTGAACCACGTAGGTCAAAATACAGATCACCAAACCAAAGACCATCACCATTTAGGACATTTGAAGGAAAACCGAAATACACCAGACCAAGTGTCAAAAGGACAGTTAAAACCCTAGCAAAGAAGACCGTCCGATTTATCAAAGTTTGGGTACCTAAGGGACTAATCGCATGTGGACCCAAGTAAATGTGGGTACCAAATAGTTGTAAATATGTACATTTTGCAGGATCCAAAGAAGCGGCTAGGAAACTCCGAATGGTTCTTGGACAGCGGTTGCTCCAGGCACATGACCGGAAATAGCAATTTGCTAATCGACATCAGATCAGTAACCGGTGCTCTTATTACCTTCCGTGACAACTCAAAGGGTAAAACTGTGGGCAAGGGTAAGATTGTCCATGGTAACCTAACTATCGATAATGTACTTCTAGTTGAAAACCTACGTTTCAATCTACTTAGCATTAGTCAGATGTGTGATGCTGGATACACGGTAGAATTCCTTAAACATGCATGTTTAGTTAAGAACTCTCAAGGTATTGTACTACTAACCGGAAATAGGATAGGTAACATCTATAAGGTAGACTGGAAAACTAGAGTACAACATCCTATATGCATGATAGCTAAGACTGATCAAACCTGGCTATGGCATAAGAGACTAAACCATCTAAACATGAAAACCTTAAACTACATTCGTGGTAAGAAATTAGTTGAAGGCATTCCAGATATAGTATTTAACCAGGATAAGGTCTGTTCAGCATGCCAAATGGGTAAACAAACTAGGTCATCCTTTAAGAGCAAAGGAAATATCCAATCTAGCCGATGTCTAGATCTTCTTCACATGGATTTATTTGGACCGATTCAGGTCATAAGCCTAGGAGGTATGCTTTACACCATGGTAGTTATTGATGATTACTCTAGATATACATGGGTAATATTCTTACCATCTAAACGAGAAACGGTATCAAACCTGATCACTCTTCTTAAGCGTTTGCAAAATGAAACATCAACTCGTATTAATTGCATTCGAAGCGATAGAGGTACCGAATTTACTAATAGCACATTAACTGCATATCTTGATGAATCCGGCATTAGACACGAGTTGTCTAGTGCTAGGACTCCTCAACAAAATGGCCTGGCCGAGAGAAGAAACCGGACTCTCAAGGAAGCCGCACGGTCCATGATAGCCGACTCCGGCATTGCTCAGAAATTTTGGGCTGAGGCTATCAACACTGCATGCCATACACAAAACCGGTCTTTGATTAACAGATTTCACAACAAAACACCGTATGAGGTTTATTTTAACAGAGTTCCTAAACTTAAATACCTCAGGATTTTCGGTTGTAAATGTTATATTCATATAAACGGTAAAACTCAACTCACCGCTTTTGATGCAAAGACCGATACCGGCATTATGCTAGGATACTCGTCAGTAAGTAAAGCATATAGAGTATACAATAATAGAACTGCAACCATGGAGGAAACAATTCACGTTGTTTTCGATGAATCGGTTGAAAGCAATACTGCTTCATGCTTTGATCTACACAACAGACTGGAAAATAACGATATTCATTCTGATAGCGAAGATGAGACTCCGGTCTTCAGGCGGTTTGTCCATGACCTAATGGGTAATATTGATACCCAGCCGGATCAAGCTGTTCCACAACAGGAAGCTGACACTTCGGTCCAATCCGAGGGAGCCGGTCGGTCTGACAATCTCGGTCAGCCTACCGACATGTCTAGCCTTGATCAAATAAACGGTAATTTGGTAGACATCCCTGAGCTGAATCTCAGAAGAAACAGTAAACATCCTCCTGAGCAAATTATAGGTGACCCTTCAGAACCTGTTCGAACTAGGAGTCAACTTCTGGAAGGATATTTTAACTCTGCTTTCATATCCCAGATTGAACCGAAAAGAATAGATGAAGCATTGTCAGATCCGGATTGGATCTTGGGAATGCAAGAAGAGCTAAACCAGTTCGAGAGTAGTAAGGTCTGGTACCTAGTCCCTAGACCGAAAGATCAATCGGTCATAGGAACAAGATGGGTATTCAGAAACAAACTCAATGAGGACGGTTTGGTCACGAGGAACAAAGCCAGATTAGTGGCTCAAGGTTACAAACAGGAAGAAGGCATTGACTTTGAAGAGTCATTTGCTCCTGTAGCCAGGATTGAAGCCATTAGGATTTTTCTTGCTTTTGCTGCTTTCAAAAACTTCAAAGTTTTTCAAATGGATGTTAAAAGTGCATTTTTGAACGGTGATCTACGTGAAGAAGTGTACGTTGAACAACCACCCGGTTTCAAAAATGCTGCATTACCAAACCATGTATACCGGCTAAACAAAGCTTTATACGGTCTAAAGCAAGCACCTAGAGCCTGGTATGACACACTAACCGCATTTCTATTAGAGCATGATTTCACCATCGGTTCGGTGGATAAGATACTGTTCAAATTTGAAAAGAAGGAACATATCCTACTTGTTCAAATCTATGTAGATGATATCATTTTTGGCTCAACCGATCCTAAATTATGTAATAAGTTCTCAAAAATGATGACTGACAAGTTTGAAATGAGTATGATGGGAGAATTAAGTTTCTTCCTAGGTCTTCAGGTTAAACAACTTAAAGAAGGAACATTCATCAGTCAACCTAAATATACCAAGGAGCTGCTAAAGAAATTCGGGATGGACACCTGCTCCTCGGCGGCTACTCCAATGAGCTCATCAGTTAAGCTGGACCGGGATGACGAGGGCCAATCGGTAGACCAGATTGCATACCGGGGCATGATCGGTTCCCTACTGTACCTGACAGCGAGTAGACCGGACATCCTGTTTGCAGTTGGTGTATGTGGGAGATTTCAAGCAAATCCCAAACAATCCCATTACACAGCCGCAAAGAGGATACTGAAGTATCTGAAGGGCACACCTGATGTCGGTCTGTGGTATCCAAAGGACTCATCCTTTAATCTAACAAGCTACTCAGACGCAGATTATGCAGGGTGCAAGATCGACAGGAAAAGCACCAGTGGAACATGTCAGCTCCTAGGTGACCGACTGGTGTCATGGCACAGCAAGAAACAGACGTCGGTGGCTACATCAACCGCGGAGGCTGAATACTTGGCGGCCGGAAGTTGCTGTTCTCAACTCCTCTGGATACAACAGCAGCTGAAGGACTTCGGTATCATAGCCGAAGAATCCCCGATCTTTTGCGATAACACAAGTGCCATAGCGATCACCTACAATCCGGTTCTTCACTCCAGAACCAAGCACATCGACATACGACATCATTTCATCCGAGAACATGTGACGCTGAAGCATATCCGGCTGGAGTACGTACCGACTGATCAACAAGTAGCCGATATCTTCACGAAGCCTCTACAGGAAGCTAAGTTTTCTCAATTCAGGCTTACTCTCGGTTTAACCGACATTAGTCAGATCCTTCCTAAGGATGGTCAAAGGGAAACCGGTTCAAGCAGACAAACCGGTAACTCTTCCTAAGCTGTCGAACTTCGAATCTTCGGGGTGTCTGTGGAAGAACCGCCCAGTCTATCAGATGGAGTAAACCGACCGGCTACTTGGTGCATACACCAAATAACCGCATCGGGACGAACAACTGATACCTGACCGGTTCGGAAGCAGGTTACCCTAGATTATTTGAATCTCAAACAGAAGAGGAATAGTTATCAGAGGTTAAGGATATCTGCTCTGCATCATTACCCTTTCAAAGTAACATGGTCGCGCCTAAAAAGACGTGAAGATCTTTTGATATCTTTCACGGTTCAGGCCTATGACCGACACCTAGACTGCAAACTTGCCTATTTTATGCAAAATCTCTTATCATGCAGTTAATACATGTCATCCCATTTAATGCCTGGACAATAGGTTAGCCCCTAAACTAGTATTTAAGTGAAGCAAACACTCACCTCAACACTCACAAGTCACAAGAACATCCTCTCACTAAGGCAACCTAACCATGTCTCAATTCCCAAACATCCTCCAAGTCGATTTTGAATCCTGCTCTGGTACCGAACACTATGAGGTGTATCGGATGATCAAGAAACTGGAAGATACTGGCCTCCAGTATTTTCTGGATGACAAGCAAACTATCTACCCTGAGTCCGTCTTGGAATTTTACTATAATGCCAGGGTATTCCGGGGCACACCCCACTTTGATACCCACATCCAATCAAAGGTTGGGGGTATAATCTTCGACTTCACCGAGAAGGACTTCGCTCGGTGCTTCGGTCTGCCCAAGCAAGGGATCACAGATCTCAATCCTCCGGCCGATATTAAGGCAGAGGTCTCCCTCTCCCTTGCCCGGTCGGATGAGCCTGTTGATGATCATAGCTCTAAGTCACTCTTGAGGGCTGAATATCAGCTCCTCAATGATGTAATAGGTAGGGGCATCTTTGGAAGAGATGTCACCAACACTTACTGCGCATCGAATTTCAACATGATGGCGGCCATCATCACCAGCACGCCGGTCAACTGGTCCCGGGTGCTATTCGACACTCTCATCTGGATGGTTAACATCCGGTCGGTCTTATTCCCCAAATAAGCACCCTTATGGTGGAACTTGGTGTTCCAACATGTCCTGGCGAGGGCTTGAACCAGGCCCAGGTGTTAACCAGAGAGACGATCGACTCTTTCTATAATCGGTTTGAAAGAGAATGGAGGAGGAGAAACTTCAATCCCCCTCGTGATGTTGACTCCCGCGCTCGCTAAGTCACTTCTTCTTGCATCCGGTCGTTTTGCAGCATGTACCGGATGAAGACTTAACCAACTCAAATTTGATCATATCGGCTTCATCCATGTCTACTTCAGTTTTATTTATGTTTTTCTTGACTTCATCGTTTCCATATGTCATTTTCGGCATTGTCTCTACCATTTTCGGTTTCTATCTAATCAATATCGGTTATGTGTTAAATGCATTTAATGAAATAACCATAATTAATGGAATAACTCCCAACCACCCACACATTTAAAACTCAACTAACTTGGTTACTTTCCAACAAATACTTACCTCGGGCTTTGTAAACCGCCGCTTCCCCATGTGCCTTGAAAAGGGAAATATTCTTTTCCTTAATAAAACAAAACTGACCATCAATGCTCAGATTTTCCCTCCAAAACCGATCCTATATAAGGAGCCATCCTCTTCTCATTTTATCACATCCAAAAGTACAAAATCACTTGTATTCTTCTTGAATCTCTCTCTCAATACCATAATCATGTCGAGCCGAACTTTGGGAAACTTTCTAAGCATCGATTTCAACTCATGTATGGCAGAATGGGACGGTGACCATCCAAAGAAAAACATGTTTGAATGCCTTATTGATATCGGCCTTCAAACCTTCCTCGAAGAATCCGGTCCTGTACTGATTGAGGATGTCAAGGCATTCTTCAGAAGTGCCTGCATCAGGGGCGACTACATTGTCTCTACGGTAAGGGACCACACCTTCCGGCTTGATGAAGCCGAATTTGTCATCCTTCTCAATCTGCCCAAAGAAGGGTTCTCTGATTTCCCGACTATGGAGGGACTTGATGCATTCTACTATGGACTACTCTGCTTTGCAACCCTTGATCCGGTGGAAACCTATGGGTTAAAAACCCGCCTCTGTCGTAGTGCTCAGCTGCTTCTTGAGATTGTCACTCGGTCCATTCTGTGTCAATCCCCAAATCAGCGGTATTCAAAGAACACCTACAACGTCATGACCCACATCTTCCACAAAACGACCATCAATTGGTCAGCGGTCCTCTTTCAAAACTTGAAGAACATGGTGCTGACCAAGAAAGGTCTCGGTTATGCACCTCACATCAGCAAGTTGATTCTCAAGTACCGGCCAGAATTTGGACCGGGTACACCGGCATCCCCCTCAAACATTCTTGATGCAGATGCGGTGGAAGAGAAGTTTTCCAGAATGGTGCTTACTTTTTAAGTGCCTATCTTTCGTATTATCCTATCGGCTTTCTCTCTGTACTCGAATAAAATATCGTTTTAGTTTCAATGACCGTTTCTCTTTATTCTTTCCACATTTATCTAAGTAACCGGTTCACATCTTAACATAACCTCGTTCTTATCCGGTATCATAAAATCTGATTGAAAACTGTTAACACTCTGTCTGATTAGACTTAGAAACCGCCCCATCATTCGGCCTCAAAGAAAAGAATGCGTCATCCATGACATAGGCAAAGGGTTTTGGAGGGAAATCTCCCGCTCAAAGTTGCCGCCCACCGTTTCATACGTAACCGCCCATAGTTTGGCGTCTTTTCATTTTGGAGGGAAAATTCCCGCCCATTAATGATGGGACGGTTGGGCTTCCAAACCGTGTCTATAAAAGGGGCCTTCGGTCATATTTTTTCATTCTCACGCGAATTCACTTTCTCTCTCTAAGCTTCCTAAACTCTCAGAAGCCGTTTTCTCTCATTCTCAAACTCTTCAACATGGGTCGTGATTCGGCGTTGTTCAAACTCTATTCTCAAGTGGATTTCGAGGAAATCCGGCTGAATGGGACGACCGAGGCAAAGTTAGTTATTGACCGACTGATTAAAACCGGTCTGGGATATTTCCTCGACGGTCCACACATTATATACAAGGAAGCGGTCGTAGAATTCTTCAATACCGCAACCATCGCTTACGACAGAATCATTGCAACGGTTTGCGGTTCCCACATCGAGCTCACCGAAGATTTGGTGGCCGAAAGCCTACGCCTTCCAAGAACAGGTCAGAATGCAACGGCAGAAATAGACCCGGAAATCTTTGAGGCAGCTTGCCGCGTTCTGTCAGCATCTAAAGAACCGATCTTAACATCCGGGAGTAAACAAATGCTGAGGCCGGAGTATATCCCGGCATGTGACATTTTCGCCAGGGCGATACTGGCGCGGGGAGGAAACTTCAGCAACCTTACCAAAGACAAAATCAAGATGTTGATCGGTCTGATGGAAGGAAAAGAGGTCAACTGGGCAAGATCAGTGTTCGGCAACCTCATGGACATGGTGAAACCGGACTCAACCCGGTCGTGGGGATACGCCGTGCCTCTCGGTAAGATATTCCTCCACTTAAAAATCAATCTCGGTCCCGGCATCGTTCTCCCAAAACGATGCCTCATTAGATCAAGGCAGTTCCTTGAAAGAACGCAGACGGCCTCCAGTGCCCCAGGTGGCCGAAAGAAGAAAGCCGCGAAGAAAGATGCCCCGGCCAAAGCAAAGACCGGAGGAAAGGGGAAAGAAAAGATAACCTTCGCAGACCCACCGCAACAAACAGAAGATGAGGAATGGGCCTCTGAGCATACCGAAACAGAAGGGACCGATAATAGAACGGTCAATGACGATAGTCAGTCGGTTTGGGGCCCAGAGGATGCCGAACCAAACAACAATCCTAAGACCACCGAGGGTGAAGAAGGAATTGGTGAAGAAGCCGATGATAAAGGCTACAACCTGGAGAGGGAGGAGGCCGACGAAGCAGAGGCCAATAGATTAGTCCAGACAATTATTCAGGACATTAACCAGCGAGCCGACGACCTTGAACATTTATATCTGGAGTGGCATGAGCATCGGTTCAGTACAACATATAGAGAAATGCTACCGGACCTCTCGGGAAAAGAATGCTACGATAGATTGGAGGAAGTGGAGAGCCTGATGTTGAGCCTCACAAAATCCAACACAATTCAAGAGGTAGAGAGCCGAACTTGTCTCTTGTTACCGCGGTTCAAACTTTGGAATCTAAGAAAGCGCATCCGGAGAATTAAGAAAGAATTCTACGAGACGGGATCGGTGGATACCGTAGCGCCGCGGGTGTTGACAATGCTTGCAAAAGTCAAAATAGAATTACTTCAAGAAATCGAGCGGCTGGAAACAATATGCAGCCGAATGCAAGTACCGGTTTACACTGCTCCCGTAATCGACAGGTTCCCAGCTAACTATCCTACACCACCAGAGGATGTCGAGGCACCGATACCAGAGGATGTCGAGGCACCGACTTTAGAAGATGTCGAGGCACCGATCTTGGAAAATGCGGTAACGAACTCGGAGGATGCGGCAACATTAGAACTTCCAAATGAGAATGCTGCACCGATAGATTCCAGTGAGAGAGTCGATCCTGATCCCACCGAGCAATCAACTCCTCCACCAACGGCAGTCACCGCCTCAGACCCTCCTAAAGAATGGGCTGCTAAAGAATGGATTGATGACAGACTTCAAAAGTTTGAAGCATCAGTTTCGGAGCGGATTGAAGATCGGCTTCAAAAGTTTGAGGCATCAATATCGGAGCAGATTGATGACCGCGTACTTGAACACGACGTGTCCAAGCTTCAACCGTTCAAGGATAGATGCAACAACATAATTGATTCGGCCATGAAGTTCACCGACGTGACAAAGCAGCTGCTGGATCAACATCAAGCACGCCTAGCAGAACTCGGTACCGGACTGTGGGAAGAGGCCGGTGAGCGCGACAAATGGGCTCAGCGAACCGCAACACTGGAAGGTATGACCTCGGACTTAAAGAAGGATTTCGAACGGGTCGACACGACAATCGACCGGGTCTCAGTACTGGAAAAGACAAACGAGAGTCTCGTGGCCGAAGTAAAGGCACTTACCGAACAGATGGCCGAAATTCTAAAGGCTAAGGAGAACGCGGACGCCGCGGCTATAGAGGTTGATGCTCAAGTGTCCAAGAGGGTCCAGGATGCGCTAGACGTCGAAGCTAGCAAAGATAAAGAGGCGCCGCGATCGTCTCAACTGACCGAAGCGGAAGTGGAGGCCGAAAGAATAAGAAGAGCCGAGGTCTTATTTCCAGGGTATGCTGAGAAAGTGGCCAGTCAAGCTGCAGAGGATGCCGCACGGTTGGAGAGGCAAAAACGGGGGCTGAAAGAATTCTCCGAAGCAAACAAGAAGAAGAAGGCGGCCGCCTCAGTTTCAACACCGAAGAAGAGAAAGAGGGAGGCTCCTAAGAGAGTTCGGATAGTAGAGATGCTCAACAGGGTTTCTGAACCGGTCATCACGGGTACATCGCAGCAAACCGACCAAGTCGAGGACGAAGTCGAAGAACAACTGCGGTCCCGTTCTAGAAGGCAACGATACTCCGAACCGACCGGTCAGCAGCAACCGAAGAAAAAGAAGAGCGCCTATGAATTCACGGACTCTGAATAGGGACTATCTTTCTTTTTAGCCTTCGTACTTCTATACATTTTGTTTTTCCGGTTATCTATATATATAAATATATAAAGTTATTTTTGAATACCGGCCTTATTTTGCATTTCTACTTAGTTTTGATAATTTTAAATAAAATAATCAAAAAGGGAGAAATTGTTAGATAAAAGATAACGACTCTTCCAAAACTTTTCTCTCCAAATTTTTTTTCGCAAAATTATCTAAGTCTTTTTCAAAAACCGGACAAACAAAACAACCGGCCTACGGTTGCAAACTTACATGATTTTGATAATTTTAAATAAAATAATCAAAAAGGGAGAAATTGTTAGATAAATTCATACCGGTTCAAATAAACCTAACTTAAATAAACTTCTCATGCAGGAACAAGGAACCGGACCGGATGAACAAGAGAACAAACTAAAGGTACCTAACCGGTCAAATCACCATACCGATCAAGAGTATTCGGAACGTGACCGCACAAAGAAAGGATCGGCCAAAGCTTAAAAACCAGATTCATCAAACAGCCGATCATCCATAAGAGAGAAATAACCGGAAGAAGTCCGGTTACATCATACAGAAAGACATTCGGCCAAGACAAGCGGCCGACCAGTACAATAAGACACTTCGGGTATCTGTTGAGAATGATACCAAAGGAACAGACTGAATACTTCCATATCCATGCAAGTCTGAGGAAAGACTGTAGGCTGCAGAAAACAGTACTACCGGATCCTTCTACTTCGGGATAAGCCAGAAAGGAAATCTTCAAAGTACAGACAACTGTCCAAACAGACAGTGCCTATATCAAGTAAAAGACAAACTCGGCAGGTTTGTCCTACACACCGAATGAACAGACCGCCAGGTCTGAGATTGACCGTCAGGTCTGAGGAGACGACCGCAGGTCTGAACCTCTGAAACACTGAATCACTGCACCTCTGATCAGCCAATCAGATTCAAGGCATTGAAATATGACCGTTGACATATTTCACCTATAAAAGGAGGTAGCTGAAGAAGAGTAAATGTAGTTACTTAAGAAGCATATACGTGGTGACAACTTTCAGAGAGCATTTACTACAAGTGATAAGATTGTGCTAGAAAGCCTAAGTGCTAGATTCTAAGTGTGTTACAATTTCGGTGTAAATTGTAAGAGTGTTATCGAGCAGGAAATAAGTCTCGATCGGATTGTACTTGTATTCCTTAGTGAATATCCTTCTCGCAGTTTCGAGAGGAAGGGGTGACGTAGGAGTTTTATCTCCGAACATCCATAAAATCCGTTGTGTTATTTACTTTCTGCAGGCTTCATTATATAACCGACTAACTTAACCATACCGCTCCAAACCGACTCTATACTAACCATACCGAATATCCAGATTACCGAAACCGACCCACCATCTCCAAATCTCCATCATCCGAAACCGACCGTTCCTATCATACAAGCGTACCGCTTCAACCTGAAAGCAAACCTCTTCCGCGCTTGAACCTAGTTCAAGGGTTTGTGACAGGTTGTGTAGTATTGAAACCCCGGTGTTAATCTCTAACCAGATTAACCACCACCCTACGAGTGAGAACCGCTAACCGGTCCAACCCCCGGTCCACCAGCGGCGACCTAGATCCTAACAAATACCAAGAAGAATTTAAAGTCTCCCAATGCTTTGTTTATTAATGTTATATGTATATATGTATGTATGTTTTTGTTTGTTTTGTTGAGCTTCAACAAGGTTGATTAATGACATATTTTGGTATGATATTTGATATTCTTAGCATATTATGTTTGGTTTAGCATAATATATTTATTATGTTTGGTTTATTAATACCCAATAAAAAATAAATCACATAAAAATGCAATTAAAAAGGTGTCGCGTCACACGGCTCATGACGTGATCGGGAGTACTTTGCTTTGTGTGTTAAACCGTATCGACGTCACGCGAACCTCGGTAACCGACGTCTACGACTGCGAGCAAACAGTTTATAAGGAGCGCGATATGAATAAATTCATGAAGTCAATGTGTGAAATGTTTCCCAATGTGCTGATGTAATTTTGTTCATTTTACTTTAGCAAATTAGTCGTGATTGTATGTTCGCGTGACGAGAATGGTATGGTGTGACGTGATTTGTGAGTATAATTTCAATGTTAAGTATCATTTCTTGCCTGCAATACAGTCTGGAAGAACTTTCAATATTAAACCTTCATTTCGTGTATGTGTAATAGATTTCACACCTCTCATTCCACGCGAACCATAGAATTCTTATTATGTACTCACACACATAAAATAAATAGAACAATAAAAAATACATGGATTCACAATCAATAGAAAAATAAAGAATTAATCACAATCAATAAAAAATACTATGGTTCGCGTCACGAGAGTATGGTTCGCCTCTTTGCCTTCGTGACGCAGTTCCATACTCTCGTGAGGCGAGCAGTATAAAAATGCTTGGATCCTAACAAAGATATCGCGATTTCCAGAAATTTATTAGCCAGACAATTAAAAAAGCTACTAATGGTGGTTTCCCAAGTAATGAAGGTGGATGGTTTTTAGGTCAGACTAATCGAATTGGTTGCTTGAAGTCGAAAGCTTGGATTTTGGAATCGATCCTTTGAAGAAGATGAAGACAACCTCCCTGAATTGAAGAAGACGACCTCCTCCCTATTTGAAGATGGTAAGCTGAAGAAATTATTAGGTTTAGAGAGAAGAGGGAGAAGATCGAGAAGAGGGAACAAAGAACGGGGATAAAGAAAAAATGGGAGAAAATAATTCTGGAAAATTTACATGCCACCTCTTCGTGTCACGCGAATACATGTTTTGCGTGACGTAAAAGGGTATTTTGAACTTTATATATGCTGAAAATGTCATTTATACAAAGATTATCAAGCTATAATCATTTCCCAAAAAAAGATCATCGTTAAAGAACATTGCGTCAAATTTTCTTCTAGATTAGGTTTAAATAATTTTTAACCAAAATCTTATTAGAATCTAACATGTTTTCCATAAAGATATTTTAAAAGTTTTTTAACATTTGTGAAAATTAGAATTGTTCAACGTGTTTCAATTTATTATTATTACTATTATTAATATATATAATTAAATATAAAATTAATTTTTATAAAAAAAATAGATAATACTAAAATAAAAAATAATTATAAAATTAATTATACCAACATTTGTTTTATTTTATTTTGAAAAAGGTAAACTTTTATTAAAAAAACGCAAGATGTTTTCAAACGTTATGAAATGGAAGTAAAAAACAAAACAATAAATAAGAAAACAACATTTGAATGAGTAAGAATTAATTTATAAATTTAAATTTATTTTATTTTAATAAAATCATATAAATTAGTAAAATTTTATAAACTCATAAATTATAAGATGTGAATGTAAAAATTATAAAAATTGAAATAGTTTAGGAGTATATTTAGAAAGATTGTGTATAGATAATTTATTTGGGTGGGTATATACAGGCCGGCCGAACCGAAGGGCAATGCAACCAATGCACTTTGTCATGGCCCACTTGTCTTCCTAACCCAAGGGGCTTAATCATTCATGAAGGCCCAACACAAGGAACCTTCTAGAAGCCTTGTAAGAAAGCATGTCATGCTCTACATTAATGGGCCATTTAAGGTAGTGGTTGGTTAGTAAACTATTAAGGTGGTAGTTGGGTAGTAAGCCATCAATGTGATAGTTGGATAACACACAATTAATGGGTTAATTGAGTGTTATGTAATTAATGTAGTAGTTGAGGATAGCCCTATAAATACCTTTGAGGTATTCCTTTGTAAAGTACCAAGTATTCAAATGATATAATATTATTATTCTTTGTAAAGGTTTACTCTCTCTCTAGAATTCTTGTGTCAATTCTATTAAACGTTGAGTGTTGCGTCGAGAAAGGCTAACTAGTTACTCGTTCTTGCGAATATCATAACTAGTGCCGCCGGATCGTCAGTGGAAAGACTGAGCCCGTGACAATTGGTATCAGAGCTGAAATGACGAAGAGATCGGATGAAAGTTCAAAGGTCTTGGACGAAGTAGAGAATCTTTCCCATGGGACCGGAGAAGATGATAGGATCTCTCGCAAAGTTCCAGCGGGGGATCCAAAACTACCAAAGAAAGAGAAAGATCAAGAGACGCTATCGTTGACATTATTGCCAGGCTGGAGAAGGTAGAACTCACCATGGCGTACGGACAAGATAATGTCGGGGACCTAGAGGAACGCATTGTCGAGCTTGAGAAGGAGAGAGACGAGCTCCGAGAAGGAATGCAAGGTGTCTTGAACGAGGGCTTGTCCAAATGTCAAGAGCAAACTCAGATCATGGAGCAGACCCTACTTGGTGAAATCAGTACCTT
This sequence comes from Impatiens glandulifera, assembly GCF_907164915.1. Taxonomy (NCBI): domain Eukaryota; kingdom Viridiplantae; phylum Streptophyta; class Magnoliopsida; order Ericales; family Balsaminaceae; genus Impatiens; species Impatiens glandulifera. The sequence continues at coordinate 38,037,304 of NC_061863.1, read as the reverse complement.
GACCGAGAAACTCGAGGTAATTTCATCTAAATTACAAGCCACTGAAGAGAATTTGGCATTACTCAAGAAAGCGGTTGCGCAAGAGTGCGGACGTGCGCCTGTAGAAATCCCCAATCCGCCAAGGATAGATGTTCCAAGGCCTAAAGCGTATTTAGGCGAGAGGAATGCAAAGGAGATTGATAACTTTTTATGGGGTCTGGAGCAATACTTCAAAGCACTCGGCCTGGTAGAAGAGGCGAGGAGGATAGATACTGCCACGACATACTTGGAAGACACCGCAATGTTGTGGTGGAGGCGAAGGAGTAGCGACATAGAAAGAGGTATGTGTTCTATTAATACTTGGGGAGAGTTTAAGGAAGAACTCAAGAGGCAGTTCTATCCTGAAAATGTCATTCGAGAAGCAAGAGCTAAGTTGCGGCGACTCTCACAAAGGGGGAGTATCAAGGAGTATGTCAAGGAGTTCATCGCTACTCTCCTTGAGATCCCTAACTACTCAGACGACGAGGCCTTGTTTGCCTTCACAGATGGTCTACAAATGTGGGCGAAGCTGGAGTTGGAACGGCGTGGTGTCCAAGATCTAAACACCGCGATTGTTGTTGCTGAATCTCTTGTCGAAATGAGAAGGCAAGAGAAACCAAAGTCGACTTATGAGAGGAATGACGAGGTGGGAAATGGTGGAGACCATTTCTACAGCAATGAAGACCCAGCTAAGAGTACAAAGCCCAATGGTAGAGGAGATCGGGATGAGAAACGTGGAGAGAGACCCCGGATAAAGTGTTTCTTTTGTGAAGGGTCGCATAAAGCAAGAGAGTGCTCTATGAAGAACAAATTATCCACTTTTATGGAGGAGCAAGAACGCCTTCACGATGAAGCTCGATTGGGGTCATTAAATCTCCTTAGTGCCGTTAAAGCAAAGTTTGAAGAGCCAAAGACCGCGAAGAAAGGACGCCTATTCGTGGAAACAAAAATAAAAAGCCATGTGATTAAAGCCTTGTTGGATACGGGAGCCAACAACAACTTTCTAGAGGTAAAAGAGGCGGGAAGACTAGGGATTAGGTACACCAAAGAAAAGGGGTGGCTTAAAGAAGTCAATTCGACATCAAGTGCAACTTATGGAGTTGCTCGTAATGTAAATGTGAATTTGGGGGAGTGGACTGGCCTTATGGATTTCTCCATTATTGACATGGACGACTACAAAATGGTTCTTGGAATAGAGTTCCTAGACAAGGTAAATGTATTTATACTCCCTTCTACTAATACTATGTACATTAGCAATGCAATACTTGCACAATACATTTAACACGAGAAGGCAAGAGAGAAACTAGACACCTCTCTGCCATGCAACTCTCAAAAGGTGTGAAGGAGGCCTACCCATCATCTTTTGTTACTTTGAAAGAAGATGAGAAAACTGTGGTCCAAGAGAAGATACCTCCGGAAATTACAACTGTCCTAGAGAAAGTTCAGGATGTAATGCCCGCTGAATTTCAAAAGAAATTCCACCATGAGAGAGAGGTGGACCATAGAGAAGAGTTAGTCAATGGTACTAAACCATCGGCGACAATCCTTTATCGCATGAAATCTCCCAAATTGGAGGGATTGAAGAGACAACCAGGGGAGTTGCTCTTCAAGAAAGGACAACCGGAGGAGTTTCTCTAGAAAGGGAAGTGCAAAATTGACAAGACCGCCAAGAGAATGAAGAAATAGGAGGACAAGAAGAGAAGACACTTGGAGTTCGAAGGAAACCGAGTGGTAGTAAAACTTCTCCTCCATCAAGAGAGACGATTTTCCAAAGTTCATAAGGGGTCTGTGAGGCGATACGAAGACCTTTTCTTAGAGAAGAAACGGGTTGGAAAGCTAGCATATCACTCAAAACTTATGTCGCATTTGGAGACATCATTCAGACCTACAAAGAGGATGCGACGAGGACGTCGCCGGAATGAGTGGGGGAGAATGTCACGGCCCACTTGTCTTCCTAACCCAATGGGTTTAATCATTCATGAAGGCCCAACACAAGGAACCTTCTAGAAGCCTTGTAAGAAAGCATGTCATGCTCTACATTAATGGGCCATTTAAGGTAGTGGTTGGTTAGTAAACTATTAAGGTGGTAGTTGGGTAGTAAGCCATAAATGTGATAGTTGGATAACACACAATTAATGGGGTAATTGAGTGTTATGTAATTAATGTAGTAGTTGGGGATAGCCCTATAAATACTTTTGTATTCCTTTGTAAAGTACCAAATATTTAAGTGATATAATATTATTATTCTTTGTAAAAGTTACTCTCTCTCTAGAATTCTTGTGTCAATTCTATTAAACGTCGAATGTTGCGTCGAGAAAGACTGACTAGTTACCCGTTCCTGCGAATATCATAACTAGTGTCGTACGGATCGTTAGTGGAAAGACTGAGCCCCGTGATAACTTGCATAGAACCCAAAATTTCCAAATTTTTAGTATATAATATTATTATATTTATTATTAATTATATATTATAAAATATTTTTATCGTATAATATCATATTCCTTTATATTTATTTATTACTTTTATATTTATTTCTTATAATACGCTAACTTTTTATCTCCATATTATATATAATAATATACTTTTTTTTTCTCTCTCTATTATATAATAATATATATTACTTATTTCTCTCTCTATTATATATAATATAATAATTTTTTATATCGATCACTTTTATATCACTGACCATAATTATATTATTTATATTTTAACTGCTTTCCTTCTTTAATAAATTACATTTTTTTATCATAAATCTAATCTTAATTGTGAAAATCATTTTGAAGTTACATTTTAATATTCTTAAATCAATTTTTTTATTTGTTCTTAATTTTATGTTTATCTTCATAATCTCTTCTCATTTTAAAATATATATTATATTTTTTCATTATAGAGACATCATACATAATATATTACGAATGGATTAGTTATGATATCAACTTAAAAAAATAGTGTTTAGAGTATAATGACTTAATTGAAAATTTTACATCAAAAAATGCGAGGAGTATTTTTGTTGAATCAAATACTAGTTAATTAATAAATTATTATGGTATATTTTTTTTGTTTACAACTTAATATATTAATTTATTTTACCCTAGTTAATATTGTTATATATTAAATTTTATTTTTTATAAAATGCACAATTATTAAATTTATTTTAATTTTATGGGGCCACAAAATTTGAATTTGGGTCTCCCAACCCTCGGCCCTAGATATATATACTTAATACTTCAAATATAAATCTATTTTGAGTTCTAATTTAATATTATATTAAATAGGTCTTTCATTTCAAAAGAGTATAACAGTTAAAATAACACTTCAATTTTTCTCAAAAAAAAAAACAAATAACACTTATAAATGGAGATTGCTTGATAGAATAATGAAAAGACTAATTAATTTCGTAAACCCATTATGCATTGTTATTAATATAAGAATAACCATTAAATAAAACTTGCTTGTTTAATGTAGGGATATTGAAAAAAAAATAGTAGTTTATAAAATCCAACTAACTAATGTTTAATGAAAAGGTGAGATTTTTAGATTATTTGGATTAGATTATTAAAATTTATTTTATTTTAAAATTAGATTTTTCTAACCGAAAAATAAAGTAAAAATGTGTTAATTGATAAATGAAGTGATTTAAAATTGAAAATATTATTTTGTTGAAAATAACCCAAGATAAAAAAAAAAGCTATTAGACAAATGGAGACATTTAAAAAAACAAATCGAGGTTGCTTAATTGAAATTAGAGGTGAACATTTTTATTTGAAGAATGAAGAGACTAGTTTTGACCATTAAACTTTCTTTTTATATAAAAAAATCAATATTAATTCATCTAAAATAAAACACAATTCTAAATTTAAATACACATATATGCATATGAATATTTAAATCCAACTATGATAAAGAAAAACTCAAATTACTGTATGAAACATACTAAATTCATCTAAAATAAAACAAAATTCCAAATTTGTTAGGTCAAAAAAACCATGTTGTTTGGGGGGTGAATGTCTTTTACCTCAAAAATCCATAATTTCACCCCCTTTTTTGGCAATGAAAATTATATTAAGCATAGGTTAACAAACAAAAGAAAAAGACATTGTAAAGAGAAGCAATTTCAAAACATGAATTCATTTGTTCATATAGGGAGGAAGAGCAGCTTTTCCAACATCAAAAGTCTAAACCTTGCGTTCATCAGTTAAGAATGGTCTCTGAATACACACACAAGCCTTCGACAGGCCCAGCCAAAACCAAGAGGTGGTTTTCAAATAAAGTTTTAAAACAAGGACTTAACACATAACATTCAAATGCCTTTATTCAAAAGCTTAAGTTCATCGTACTTCTCTTCTCACCCATATAAATATTGACTTACCTTAAATCTTCATTTCCTGCAATTTCTGTGCCACATCACCAGTTTCCTTCTTCTTACCTTCATCATTACCAATCTTGCATTCTCCATTAGAAACGGGGCAGTACTGCTCTATCTTAACAGGTGGAGCAGCAAACACAGGAGCCAACTTCCTGAAACAAGCAGGTGGGCTAGCCGAAGAAGTAGCAGCAGTAGCTGGAGTCCATCTCAGCTTTGATGGTGGAGAATAAACTGGTACTGTGTTCCTTACTGCGACAGGTGGTGCAATTCCATGCTGAGTGGTGGTTCGGAGTCGGAAAGGCCTATAAGGTGCTGTTCCAATGACAGGGAAATTCTGAGATTGCTGATTCCCTTGGTTTCCCATTGACAGTTGTTGGGTTTGGGGAAAGCTTGCTTGGCGGCGAGTGATGGGTTTTTCCTGGTTATTGTCGTTGGAGAAGATTAATGGAAGGATTCTCGATGTTCTAGTAGAATTTTCCTGAGTGCTGGGTGGTTTATGATTCTGAGGGAAGATTATTGGAAATTGTACACGAGACATTCTTGCCTTATGAACAAAAGTATTAAGAGCTCGTGCAACGGAAACATGCTCCGGTTCATCCCTATTAGCCCTTCCCGACATGTGCTCAGACTGTTGTGGTATTACTGGGATCAAATTACAATAGAAATAAATATATTAGTTCCGACAGTATAATCAAAATCAAATTAAGCTAAAAAATAAGATAAAAGATTGGCTTAATTCGGTAAGATATGTATCACTTAACTTGATACTATGATAAGAGTGCCCAAAATACAACTTTTCAAATTACAACCTAGCAGAGCCAAGAATCTAACTATCATGTCCATTATGCACTAGCAGATGGGATATGCCAAAACTTAAACCTTTCTCTCGCCTTTTGGCTAGGATCAAGAGATTGTTGATCTTTGATTTTTTCCAAGAAAATTTAGAAAAACTAATTTTATGTAAAAAAGTGATCTATTTGGATAAAATTACCAAAATATTTTTAGTATTTTAAATTTTTTTAATGATAAACAAATAATGTTAAGGCGTTGGGTATTTTAGTTGATGATTTGTTTGAAAAAATGAATAATAATCGAGAATTAAATCCAAATAAACCACATCAAACAAGCCCCAAATATAGAGAGAAGCTAAAAATTATGCACATTTGGAAAAGCTTCGTAAATCCATGGTTAGTTTATGATTTCTTGAGAATTCATCTCTCCTAAATACCATTATAATAAATCACTTTACACCAAAAGTTGTTGACAGAAAATGGATTCACTTTACACCAAATAAATGGTTTCATAAGTACATAGTTGAGTAAAAACAATTTCAATAACATACCTATAAAATATATGGATTCAACACTTAGTATTAAAAAACAAATAATTTAGAAATGAATGTGTTATGTTTGGATGGGCCTATTTACAAACTATAATTTTAGTTTCTATTCTTTTTAAAAAAAAAAAGGAATGAAATTACAATTCAATTCTTATGTTTAGAAAAATCATGAAATTGCAATTCCGAAGTAGTAAGGATGTAATTGAAAATTAAAAAATCATACACATTTCAATTCCAATGGAATTACAATTTTATTTTCAAATTTTTATCTAAGTCATCAAACTCCAATTCCAATTCCAATTCCATCATAACCAAACATAGACCTATTTGAGCGTTAGTGTGAGGTTGAAACTTTACAGGCAGATTAACATATCATATATTCCAGCAATGCGATATTTATGCCTATATCATTCTTTTATTTCTTAAATGACCTACTTCAAAATTTGACAAGTACTATTTGAATACTGATCATCAAAACTTTGTCAGATTAAGAATGGCAATTGAGGCGGTATTTAATTTGTTGGTTAAGAAAACATACACTGTTTCAAAGAGGTCCATGCTGTCATAGCTGCATTCTTTTCAGCTTGTTTCTTGTTCTTTGCTGGTTTCCCAGTAAATCTGACTCCAGCCAATTCCACAACACTGGTGAAGACTGGCATATGCCCAAGCCCAGAGCGGAAAGTTGTATAAGTTGGGAACAATGATCCAACTCTTTGTGAAATGTCTTGCAAGAGATTCTTATAAACCCCAGTCTCATCCTGTCAATTCCAATCATATTTTGATATCATTAGTATATCCAATGTAACATGTTATTCTTAATTGGAAAAGTAATTGTATTGAAAAAATATGTAGCCATTTTTTTATGGAACAAACAAATAATTGTTGATCAATGCATGGCATCGATATCAAACATATTGGTTCAAAAAAAGAAAAAATGGGATAAATAAAACCAAGAGAGTAATATTTGGTACTCCTATACACCTTCCTCATGTTAGGATAAGGGGCATTTTATTTTGAAATACTCCCCTAGTGTAACTATTGCTGAACCAAAGAAAAGAAATGAAAACACATAATAATGTCATTAAGGCCATTTTGACCTTATATACTATCCTAGTTGTCCCAAAGGAATAAAACATTACAAGTTCTGCATAGCTTGTAGACCTTTATACATCAGACCAAGAAACATAACAGGCAAAGCAATATACGTTAAAAAGGATAGCAGTATAATGTTAAAACCATAGCCTTACAATCACACTACTTTTATCCTGCATTATTTGTTCCACAACCTAAACATTTGTGTTGTGAAATTCTTACTTATATGTGCATGTTGAGAAGAAATTCACATTAGTGTTTATGAAGATGGAATTGATTATGGTTCAAATATGGTGATCTTGGTCAAGTTCAATAGGGCCAAAAGAAGAGTTTAATAGATAAATATCGTTCCATATATTTCTGAGATGTTTAGTGTCATCACTTTTAATTTTAATAGAATCAGTAAGAGACAAAAATTCATTCATGTCACAAAAATATACCATATACATCCTCATTTATGCTTGCTTCTAGTATATATCTACATAATTTGACCAAGAAGTCGATTATGTGCTTATATAGAATATTGTAGATGTCTGTTTAAAGAATGCTCTTCATTACTCATGTTCTTGTCTGTCACTAAAATACCACTATGCATCCATAATGAGCCGAAGATTATGGAAACTAAAATAATGAAGCATTTACAGAAAACCCTAATACATTCCAATTAGTTCTCCTTCCTTGTATATATGGAAACAATTTGGCCATCTCTTTATAGGAAACAAATTAGTTGAAAGCAGCCAATCATCAATTGAATTAAGAAAAAAAACTAAAGCTTTTGCATCAGAAAGGAAAGAAAAAATTCACCAGAATCCTAGCAGCCAACGAGTGAGATGGTCCCCGATTTACTAGCGCATCAAGCGCCACCTCCGCTGCTGAATACTCCGCTTGCCTTATGGTCGAACAGAAACTAGGGCTCTCAAAGGTCTCACCGTTAAAGTTCACTTTGACCTTGAATCGAGGAGCATGATCGGGACCTTCCCTAAAACATGTATAGGAAGGTAGGTTGAAGCAGCTCCGCTGCGCCAGCTCTTGAAGTTGATTTTTGAACATCTCTCTGCTCTATCTCTCTCTCTCTCCACGCCGCCTTTCAGACCAATTGCTGATAGATTGATTAGATGAGGAATGGCTCAGATCAGCTGTCCAGATTTTGTTAATAAAAACAAATAAAATGATTAAAAAGAGCGCTAAAAATTTCATTTTGAAATGTAATTATGATCCTGTTTGGTCATATTTTTATTTTTTTAACAAAGTTCATAACATTTAAGATTAAACAAAAAGATTTATATACATGTAAAAATAAAATAAAAGTGAATTAATAACAAAACTACATCACTTAGAACCGCCCATGAAAAGGCCACCCAATCGGGAAAACAGGCCTTCCAAAGAGTGGAGGACAAGCCGAGTAAATAAAATAATCAAACCATTCAAAGGGGAGAAATTATTTCGCATGAATATCATCAAGGAGATCAGAATGCAAGATGCCGAGATTACCTTGGTACCATTACGAATTTCAACTAACGTGGTCAGTTGATGAGTCTTGATTATACTATTCGGCTGACTCTTGTTATCAAATATCCTTCGGTTTCTTTCAAGCTAGACAATCCATGATGAGCAGTATGGGAATCACTTCTTATTGAGGCCAATGCTCTTACAAAGATCCACCCAAATGATCAAAAATTCATTGTTAGTCGTTGGCATGACCACTCAATCTTCATGATACTCCCGCAACAGACTTCAAATAGGCCTGACACAACAGTAATGAAGTAGAATATGTGGAGCCATCTCGCCGCATAGATGGAATTTACTTACTATGATGATCCCTATTGTGTGATGTCTGTCTGTCATCAGTAAGGATACTTCCATTAAGAGTACATCCAAAAAACAACATTTTAAGGACGTTCTTTTATGCCAAGCTGTGTCACCTAGTAAGGTTCCTCATTTGTCTGAGTCGTCGAATCATAGCATAGTTTCACACTGTAAGGCTCCAAGTCTTTCCACACCAACTCGTCAACCATATTGAAGCTCAATCCTGTCCCATTTAATCATTCTTGAAGCTTATCCAACATCTCATTCTCCTCTATGTCGAGTGTATGCCAAATGTTGATTTTAAACACATCACCCTCTTGATCAAACATGTCTCTGACTGGAGCTTGTAGGTAAATTGTTGATTTCAGAAGCCTAGGAAAGTCCTTTGCGAAGCGGTAAACACAAACACCAAGTGTTTTTTTATAAGCTAATGGTTTGACTTGTTCCCAAATGAATTTTGAATTCTCACTAAGATATTAATTGTTACTAATCCCTTTCCATAACTGGACCAGTTTGACCAAAGGCTATCCTTCTTGTCGAAGTATCTCTAGCACCACTTTGACATTAGAGCTTTGTTGAAAGACGAGGTATCTCTGATACCAAGTCCTCCCTTAAGCTTTTCTTAACCCAACTTTTCTAACAAGGTGGGTGAAGTGTTAATCAGTTGATCCCCACAGGAAATTTCTTGTGAAGTTAATAATAAGAACATCCTATAAGTTTGTTTGATGTTAAGCAGTTCTTAATTAGATGTATAAGTTGGTATTGATGTTAAGCAGTTCTTAATGAGAATCGGTCTGCTCCTTGGATAACATTTTGCTCTTCCACATTGCTACTTTATATTCCATTTTAGTGATGATCGAGTTTCATATCTCGTTACTTCTTGACGTCGCAACCAAAGGTGGACCGAGGTACATTGATAAAATTGATTCTTTTGTTGAAACCCAGAACATTAATAAGACTAACCTATGTGTCGTCCCCGAGGCATGATCTCACATATATCATTCTTAACTTTCAAGCCCGAACATGCCTCAAAGCGATTTAGGATTTCCCTCAATTTCTCGAGCAACCCCTTTTGCAGCCATCATGCAAAGGGTATCATCAACATAGAAAACAGGAGGTGAGTTATTCTGACAAATCGGTTTGACCTACCGCAATTGATCCCCTGGATGTATCCATCCCTTTCAACTTTCGTTAGTATACTCTGAGAAAGCCTCCATCACGATGACAAATAGGAAAGGGGAAAGAGAGAGGATCACCCTGCGCTAAACCACTCGAACTTTCGAAGAACCCCGTTGCTTCACCATTTATGATAACTAAAAATCTAGCAGTCGAAATGTAAAACCTAATTCATTATATTCATCCATCGCCCCTACCCATGTGTCTCATGGTGTTTAAGAGAAACTCCTTGTGGTTGTATGCCTTCTAGAAATCGAGCTTAACGAAGGCGTTATCTTCGTTGTTTCCAATGGTTGAGTCATTAGCCATGAGAGACACATCATAAATTTGTCTGCCTTTGATGAAGACCATTGGACTTTCAGAGATGATCGTCAGCAACATCCTTCTTAGTTTATTGGCCAAACACTCGGCAACAATCTTGTACATTGAGAAAAAAATGAGGCTGATGGGCCTGAAGTTTTTTATATTCTACCCCCCAAGCGTTTTCGAATCAAAAGATATGAGTGGAGTTCCAGCTCCTCTCGAAGGTTCCATTCTCATTACGATGGTTCATAGCCTTCCTTATCTCGTCCTTAAGTAAAGACCAAGTTTTTTTACCGAGCTCCATGGAGAAACCATCCGGTCCAGGAGCCTTGTCCCCACTGCAGTTTTCCAAATCCTGTCAAAACTCCAAAATTGTGAATTGTGCTTGGAGCTCAAGGTCATGACAATCTGATATACGTTTGAATGTAAACCCCTCAAGTTTAGACCGGTTGTGATAAAAAGATTGGCTTAATTCAGTAAGATATGTATGACTTAACTTGGTAATATGATAAAGTTCCCAAAGGACAAATTTCAAATTACAACCTAGAAGAGACAAGAACATAAATAATAATAACTATCACATGCATTATGCACTAGCAGATGATACCCAAAAATTAAACCTTTCTCACCTTTTGGCGAAGATCAAAAGCTTTTGATCTTTGTTTTTTATCAAAAGAAAATGAGATGAAACTAGTTTTATGTAGAAAGTGATTTATTTGGATAAACAACCAAAATATTCTTAGTATTTAAACTTTTTAAATGATAAAACAAATAAAGTAAAGACGGTTAGATAATTTAGTTGTTGATTCGATTGAAGAAATGATTAATGATGGGGATTAAATCCAAATAAACCACATCAACAAGCTTCAAATATAGAGGAGAAGCCAAATTTATGCACATAGGGAAAAGCTTCGTATTAGTAAATCCATGATTAGTTTATGATTTCTTGAGAATTAATCTCTTGAGAATACCATTGTAATAAATAAGGTTGACAAAAGTTTTTGGCAGAGAATTAATTCACTTTACACCAAAGAAATGGTTTCACAAGTATGTAGTGTTAGTTTGAGTGAAAACATTTCACTATAAAAATATATGGATTAAATTCTTAGTATTAAAAATCAAAGAATTTGGAAATTAACGTGTTATGTTTGGATGGGCCTAATTTGAATTATAATTATAATTTCTAATCTATAAGAATGGGAATGAAATTACAAATCAATTCGTATGTTTAGAAAAATCATGGAATTGCAATTCAGAAGCAGTAAGGGTGTAAGTGAAAATTAAAAAATCATACACATTTCAATTCCATTAGAACTACAATTCCATTTTCAAATCTTTATTTAAGTCATCAAACACAAACACAAATTCCAATTCCATCATAACCAGACATAGCCTAACATATTTGAGCGTCAACGTGAGGTTGAAACTTTAAAGCTAAATTAAAATATCTATTCCAGCAAAATGCGATATTATGCTTCTATCATGCTTTTATTTCTTAAGCGACCTACTTTAAGATTTGACAAGTACTATTTGAATACTGATCATCAAAACTTTGTTAGATTAATAATAAGGCAATTGAAACTGTATTTAATTTGTTCGTTAGGAAAACATACACTGTTTCAAAGATATCCATGTTGTCATAGCTGCATTATTTCAGCATGTGTCTAGTTCTTTGCTAGTTGCCCAGTAAATCTGATTCCAGCCAATTCCACAACACAAGTGAAGACAAGCATAGGTCCAAGCCAGAGTGGAAAATTGTATAAGGTGGTAAAAATGATCCACTCTTTGAGAAAATCTTGCAAGAAATTCTTATAAATCCCAGTCTCATCCTATCAATTCCAAGCATATTTTGATAACATTAGTATTGATTTGAAAAATAAATGTATAGATAAAATATGTAGCAATTTTTTGATGGAACATACAAATAATTGTAGATCAATAAATGTCATTGACATCAAACATATTGTTTGAAGAAAAGAAAAAATGGGATAAATAGAACCAAGATCAGTAATATTTGGTATTCCTATACCCCTTCCTCATGTTGGGATAAGTGGCATTTGTTTTTCGAAATACTACCCTGGTGTAACTATTGCTAAATTAAAGAAAAGAAATGAAAACACATAATAATGCCATTAAGGTTAATTTGACCTTATATACTGTCCTTATTATCCCAAACAAATAAAATATTACAGGTTCTACATAACTTGTAGAACTTGATACATCAGAACAAGAAACATGCTTATAGCAATATACGTTAGCAAGGATAGCAGTATAATGTTAAAACCATAGCCTTACAATCACACTACTTTTACTCTGCATTCTTTGCTCCACAACCTAAAGATTTGTGTTGTAAAATGCTTACTTATATGTGCAAGTTGAGAAGAAATTAACATTAGTGATTATGAAGATTGAATTGATTATGGTTCGTATATAATCTTGGTCAAGTTTAATACTGCCAAAAGAAGAGTATAATAGATAAATATCCTCCCATAAATTTCGAGATGTTTAGTGTCATCACTTTTAATTTCAAAAGAATCAATAAGAGACAAAAATTTATTAATGTAAAAAAAATATAACATATGCATCCTCATTTATGTTTCTAGTGTTTACAAATATCTACATAATTTGACCAAAAAGTTGATTATGTGCTTATATAGAATATGATCTTCCATTCCTTATGTTCTTGACTGTCACTAAATATCATCACGCATCCTTAATGAACCGGAGATTATGGAAACTAAAATATTGAAGAAAATGTCAAGTTGTGAATAAAGTGAGGGTCACATGTCCAACAAAATCACAAATGAAACAGATGCAGTAGATGGTCAGTTCAAGTACGTGACAAAGAATTAAGTGTCTATTTTCATCTATAAAAAATTTACTGCAATGGAAACAGATGAACTCTTACAATTTGAAGCATGCAAATAAACAAACGCAAATGTAGAAGGGGGGAATTTTTAAGATATAAACTTGAACAATTGAGCATTTCATGTCATTTATATGAAACATATTGTTCTAGTTAACCTAAGCTCCTAACACAAAAGTGGAATCATCCAAGATTTTTGGTTGCTTTTGCAACCTTTCCCAATTAAGCACAAAGAACCAAATTAACCATTAAACTTTCTAAACTTAATAATAGTTTGAGACTGCAAAGATATATGTCTTTCTCCTCTTAAAAGAGAAAAAAAAATCACATTGTCAAGCAATCATCTAATGAAGTTGCACGTTGAAATATAATTTTTTTTTAACATCTTACTGTCATCAACTTAAATGTGACGGGCATGATCACATTTTACAGACTTTGTTTAGTAAAGGCAAGATAAGCAAATAGCATATACCAAGGGGGTATATAGTTTTTATTTCTATTCTAGTTTTAATTGACGAAGTGAGAGACAAGGCTACTAAAAACCACATTAGCTGAAAACTTCCATCAAATGAAATAAGAATACAAATAAGAAGGGGAAATCTTTTTCTTTAAAGCTTGTCCAGAGTAAGAATACCTCTGTGAATAGCTTCACAGGCAAAGAAAGAAATTTTGGAGGCTATCTTGGGCTTCCAAAGCTCTTTCCAAGGATAGTGCTCCATTTGGGCCCTTCTTCAGAAGGTTATCAATCATCCATGAGCCATGCATCATAATATTAACATTATGGACTATTGGGACCAATGGATCTCGAGATGCTCGAGAGGGGATATTAGCAATGGAGGGAAGTGCATCCTACTTATCATGTGGTGGATATTATGGAAAGAAATAGAAAAAATTTAAAGGAGAGAGTTTGGGAGCCAGATTAATGGTTTTCTTCTTCATATTTTCGCATCAATCAAGAAGAAGGGGATGTGCAAGGATGAGACCATTTCGAGCTTATCGTAATCTAACCTTTTGTATTTTTCGCTTTTTTTTCTTCTTCACCTTCTCTTGTTTTCTGCAAACGGTTTAGGATGTATTTGCGTTTTACTCTCGATTTCAATGAAAAGTTGACATTTAAAAAAAATAATACAGATAGAATTATTTTAACCAATGGTGTTTATTTAATGAATAGTGTTCAAATTCAAAAAAGAAAAATACACAAGGATACAATTAGGATACAAGATTTAAGTTCCATAAAATACATTAGTAAATGTGATAGATGGTTTGTGAAAGAGACAGTTTGATTTCCTTCCAGAAAGATTGTCTAGTTAATAATAACAGGCCCATCAGACTTGATCATGTTTTTATTGGATGGGTCTTCATCACTTTTGTATGCATATAAAACTCTCCCCTTTTTTGTTTTTTTACTCTCATTTTCAGTTTGTGATCAATGACAGCAGATATACCTGTTCCTACTAATCAATTGGGGAACTAAAATGGTACTTCTTAGCATGTGTCTCTACTTCCTAGTTCATATTAACCATAGGTAATTATGAGTTATTCAGTCCATTTGTGATTCTCTAAATCCACGAGCTCTATGGCTTAGTTAGTGGAAACTAAAATTTGTAAAGACATTACATTACACAGTCATCTAAGTAAATTTAAGCCAGTTAGTACAAAGAAAAAAGGAAAGTGTCAGAGAAGCATTTACAGAAAACCCTAATACATTTCAATAAAAAGATAGGCTTAATTCGGTAAGATATGTATCACTTAACTTGATAATATGATGGGAGTGCCCAAAATAAAACTTTTCAAATTAAAACCTAGAAGAGCGAAGAACCTAACTAATAATAACTATCATGTCCATTATGCACTAGCAGATGGGATACGCCAAAAATTAAACCTTTCTCGCCTTTTGGCAAAGATCAAGACTTTGTTGATCTTTGATTTTTTTTAGTGAATTTTTTTCTATAACATACCTATAAAAAAAATATGGATTCAACTCTTAGTATTAAAAGCAAGCAATCTAGAAATGAATGTGTTATCAAGCATAGGTTAACAAACTATAGAAAAAGACAGTGTAAAGAGAAGCAATTTCCAAATATCAATTCATTTGTTCATATATGGAGGAAGAGCATATTTTCCAACCTCAAAAGTCTAAACCTTGTGTTCATCAGGTAAGAATGGTCTCTGAATACACACACAAGCCTTTGACAGGCCCGGCCAAAGCCAAGAGGTGGTTTTCAAATAAAGTTTTAAAACAAGGACTTAACTCATAACATTCAGATGCCTATATTCAAAAATTTAAGTTCATCATACTTCTTCTCATCCATATAAATATTCACTTACCTCAGATCTTCATTTCCTGCAATTTCTGTGCCGCAGCAACTGTTTCCTTCTTCTTACCTTCATCATTACCAATCTTGCGTTCTCCATTAGAAACAGGGCGATGCTGCTCTACCTTAACAGGTGGAGCAGCACACAGGAGCTAACTTCCTTAAACAAGCGGGTGGAGTAGCTGCAGCAGTAGCTAGAGTCCATCTCAGCTTTGATGGTGGAGAATGAACTGGTATTGTGTTCCTTACTGCGACAGGTGGTTCTGAGTCGGAAAGGTATATAAGGTGCTGTTCCAATGACCGAGAAATTCCGAGATTGTTGGTTCCTTTGGTTTTTCATTAACAGTTGTTGGGTTTTGGGAAAGCTTGTTGGGCGACGAAAGATGGGTTTTTTCTGGTTATTGTTGTTGGAGGAGTTGGGGCATATTAATGGAAGGAATTTTGATGTTCTAGTAGGAATTGCTTGAGTGCTGGGTGGTTTAGGGTTCTGAGGAGGGAAGATTACTGGAAATTGTAAATGTGCCATTCTTGCATTGTGAACAAAAATATTAAGAGCTCGTGCTACAGAAACATGCTCATGTTCATCCCTATTAACCCTTCCCGACATGTACTCAGATTGTTGTGGTACTGGGATGAAATTACAATAGAAAGAAATATATTATTTCCGACAGTATATTCAAAATCAAATTAAGCTAAAAAATAAGATAAAAAGATTGGCTTAATTCGGTAAGATATGTATCACTTAACTTGATAATATGATAAGAGTGCCCAAAATACAACTTTTCAAATTACAACCTAGCAGAGCCAAGAACCTAACTAATAATAATCATGAAGTCCATTTTGCACTAGCAGATGGGATATGCCAAAACTTAAACCTTTCTCGCCTTTTGGCTAAGATCAAGAGCTTGTAGATCTTTGATTTTTGCCAAAGAAATTTAAAAAACTAGTTTTATGTAAAAAAGTGATTTATTTGGATAAAATTACCAAAATATTTTTAGTATTTAAAAATTTAAAATGATAAAACAAATATAGTTAAGGTGTTAGTTGATGATTTGATTGAAGAAATGAATAATGATGGGACTTAAATCCAAATAAACCACATCAAACAAGCCCCAAATATAGAGAGAAGCAAAAAATTATGCACATTTAGAAAAGCTTCGTACACCAAATAAATGGTTTCATAGGTACATAGTTGAGTAAACAATTTCAACAACATACCGATAGAATATATAGATTCAACTCTTAGTATTAAAAAGAAAATAATCTAGAAATGAATGTGTTATGTTTGGATGGGCCTATTTAAAAGTATAATTTTAATTTATATTCTTTAAAAAATTGGTAAAGAATTACAATTCAATTCTTATGTTTAGAAAAATCATGAAATTGCAATTCCGAAGTAGTAAGGGTGTAAATGAAAATTAAAAAATCATATACATTTCAATTTCAATAGAATTACAATTTCATTTTCAAATTTTTATTTAAGTCATCAAACCCCAATTCCATTTCCATCATAACAAAACATAGCCTAACCTATTTGAGCGTTAGTGTGAGGTTGAAACTTTACAGGCAGATTAACATATCATCTATTCCAGCCAAATGTGATATTATGCCTATATCATTCTTTATTTCTCAAACGACCTACTTCAAATTTGACACAAGTACTATTTGAATACTGACCATCAAAACTTTGTCAGATTAAGAATAAGGCAATTGAGGCTGTATTTAATTTGTTGGTTAAGAAAACATACACTGTTTCAAAGATGTTCATGCTGTAATAGATGCATTCTTTTCAGCTAGTTTCTTGTTCTTTGCTGGTTGCCCAGTAAATCTGACTCCAGCCAATTCCACAATACAAGTGAAGACTGGCATATGTCCAAGTCCAGACCGAAAAGTTGTATAAGCTGGTAAAAATGATCCCACTCTTTGTAAAATATCTTGCAAGAAATTGTTATCAACCCTAGTCTCATCCTGTCAATTCCAAGCATATTTAGATAACATTAGTATATCCAATGTAACATGTACTACTTGATTGGAAAAGTAAATGTATAGAAAAAATATGTAGCAGTTTTTTTATGAAACAGACAAATAAATTTTGAACAATGCATTTTATCCATATCAAACATATTGTTTTAAGAAAAGAAAAATGGGATAAATAGAACCAATAGAATAATATTTGGTACTCCTATACCCTTCCTCATATTGGGATAAGGGATTTTTTTTCAAAATACTGGCCTATAACTATTGCTTAACCAAAGAAAAGAAATGAAAACACATAATGTTATTAAGGCCATTTTGACCTTATATACTATCCTTATTGTCCCGAACAACTAAAACATTACAAGTTCTACATAACTTGTAGACCTTTATACATCAGACTAAGAAACATAACAGGCATAACAGTATACGTTAACAAGGATAGCAGTATAATGTTATAAACCATAGCCTTACAATCACACTACTTTTACCTTGCATTCTTTGCTCCACAACCTAAAGATCTGTATCGTTAAATGCTTACTTATATGTGCAAGTTGAGAAAAAATCACATTAATGATTGTGATGATGGAATTGATTAAGGTTCAAATATGGTGATCTTGGTCAAGTTCAATACGGCCAAAAGAAGAGTATAATAGATAATATCCTCCCATAAATTTCAAGATATTCACTGTTATCACTTTTAATTTCAATAGAATTAGTGAGAGATAAAAATTCATTAATGTCTGTATAATCTTATAAAACAGGACCAAGAAGCGACACTACTCGGAGGTCTTCTTCGTCCAATGTAAGATGAGGAACCAATATAGGGCTTTGATTTTATAAAGAATTGCCACTCTGTTTTTTCAATGTGAAGCAATATGGAAAGAAGACGCAAATAAAAACAGATTTCGATTATGGTTCGATGCTTAGTTACAGAAATGGCCTCTCAGGGCACTTGTGCCGGTATAAAAGAAGACGGTTTCAACTCTAAACTTTTGTACATTTTGAAAAATATGAAGTTTACATTTTATTTTTCAAGACATAGGTCCCAAGTCTTAGAATGCATCTAAACTATCATCTATGTCTAGTTCTTTTACTATTCTGTTTCTATCATATTTCTAGGTGTCGCCATGACAACCATCTGAATAAAAAAATCACCTTGTCATGGAAATGGCAGTAGAATGACCTGAAATTCCGAATACTTGTATTAGATTGTATTAATGATGGGCTAAAAGAGAGACAATATGAACCTGAATCAATGAGATTATCCAGTGACGAAATAGAGTTCTTCCAGCCGTACCCAAAGAAAATTCTCGCGCCTAAAATAGCTAGAGCCTTCGTTAGTTACCCCTTCGTAAAGTTGAAACCTTTTTTTTAATTTGTGTTGTAGCCGTTGGATCAATCAACCGTCCCTCCTGTGTGCGCGTTGTCGGATCGAAGCTTCGAGAAAGGAGATAACTTTATCAGGTTATGCTTGGGATTGTTAATTAAGCAGGTGGCGTCAAAACGACACCGTCTGTTTAATTCAAAACAATTTTACAGGAGGCCCCTTCAATTTCTCCCTTCTATGCAAATTAGCCCCTTGAACTTTGAATGGGCTTTAGTTTTGACTGGGCCAGAAAAATTAACAATGCCCATTATTATTATTAATTTTGTTTCTTTTATTTTATTATTATACTTTTTTTATAAAAATAATAAAAACAGATGAACTCTCATATTTTGAGACATGCAAATAAACAAAAGCAAATGTAGAAGGGGGAATTTATAAGATACAGTCTTGAACAATTGAGCATTTCAAATGCAATTTATATGAAATATACCACGACTTTCATTTCCATTTAAAGTGTTCTAAGTGGAGTCGAAACTCCTAAATCAAAAGTGTAATCATCCATGCTTTTTGGTTGCTCTTGCAACCATTCCCAATTAAGAACAAAGAACCAAATAAACCACAATTTTTCTAAACTTGGTAACAGTTTGAGTCTACAAAGGTGAATGACTTTCTCCTCTTAAAAAGATCACATTGCCAAGCAATCATCTAATGAAGTTACACATGGAAATATAATGTTTTTAACATCTTACTATCATCAAAAGGAATGATCACATTTGACAGACTTTGTTTAGTAAAGAAAATATAAGCAAATAACATATACAGCGGTTCTATATAGTTTTGATTCCTGTTCTAGTTTTAATTGATTAAATGAGAGACAAAGCTAGAAAACCACCTTTGTTGAAAACTTCCATCAAAGGAAATAAGAATAGAAATTTAATAAAAAGGGTTCAAGTTCAAAAGAAGAAACACACACAAACATACACTAAAAGGATGCAAGATCTTAAGTTCCATAAAATACATTAGACAATGTGATAGATCATAGATGGTTTGTGAAAGAGAACAGTTTGATTTCCTTCCAGAATGATTTTCTAGTTGATAATAACATGCCCATAAGATTTAATCATGTTTTTATTGGATACTTGGGTTTTCATCACTTTTGTATGCATATAAAAGTCTCCCTTTGTGGAACTACAATGGTGCTGCTTAGAACAGTAGGAAGTAGAGACACATGCTAAGCAGCACTAGGCATAAGTAATTATGAGTTATTCAATCAATTCTTCATTCCTATGGCTTAGTTAGCAGAAACTAAAATTGTAATGGCATTGACATTATACAGCTATTCAAGAAAAGCATTTAAAGAAAACCCTAATACATTTCAATTAGTTATCCTTCCCTTGTATATATATGGAAACAATTTGTCCATCTTTTTTTATATCAAACAAATTAGTTGAAAGCAGGCAAGCATGGATTGAATTAAGCAGGAAACTAAAGCTATTGCATTAGAAAGGAAAGAAAAAATTCACCAGAATCTTCTAGCAGCCAAAGAGTGAGATGATCCCCGATTTACTAGCGCATTGAGCGAAACCTTCGCGGATGAATACTCCGCTTGCCTTGTGGTCGAGCAGAAACTAGGGCTCTCAAAGATTTCACCGATAAATTTCACTTTAACATTGAATCGAAGAACATGCGCAAGCTCTTGAAGTTGATAGATTGAGCAATGGTGAATCGATGAAACCTTTCACTTGTGAACTGTCAAGCTTCACGTGCCTCTCTTGAGGATTTCTCACAAGATTCAAGTCTGCGGCAAACGCAAACGCAATCGGCATCGCAGATGTTCCATATCCCCAAATTAAGTTTTTGGAATAATCTCGGACTTTTTTTTCCTTTTGAATCTAACATTGACTAAAAATTCCCAAATAATTCCAAACCATCAAAAAATTCAGAATGGTCACATTTTTTTAACCAAATAACAAAAGGTTTGAATATTTAGAATCTATATAAAGTGATAAATAATTTATGCAAAGAAAATATAAAGAAAGTCATGTCATGAATCTGGCTACCACATATGCATAATAGAAAATTAATTAAAAGAATTATCATATTCGAGAATTTTTTTTCTGATCATTATCATTTTCCCGAACATTGTTATTTTTATAGTATAATTCTTTTTATTATTTCTCTCTGTGATCTTGATTTCGTTTTAACTTTGTTACTTCACGACTCATTTATATATATATAAAATAACTCATCATTTATAATATGCATTTTATACCGGTCGGGTATAATTTAACTAATTTGGTTTATTGGGATAAGGAGATAAAAAAAATTCTCTTTATTTTCTTGAATTGTTTTGACATGAGGAGAATTGAACCAACAATTGATTCTCCATTTGAGTCTTCAATTGCAAGAACAAATATTGGACTACCTAATAGAAAATATGAATGAGGCTTCTCTTTTAAAAATAGAAGGAAATTCTTCTATAATATTCCCTTAATCTTATTTTTATTTGACATCCCAATATTTTTGTATGGAAATTAAGAGATGGATTTTTATAATATCAAAAGTACAATAATGTACTTTTTGGTTGGAAAAATAAATGCATAGTAATGGTATGTAACAATAACATTCTTTGAATTCTAGATCAATTGATGACATTTATATCAAACATATTTTTGTAGAAATAAATGGAAGAAGTAGACCAATACAGTATAAAATTTTGTAATAAATATAATAAAAAAAATAAAAAAAAAAGTTACGGTACAAATGTGACATTACTCTCTAACTTTTAAATTTTTTAATTTAATATAATTATTTTTTAACTAATATTTTTTTTAATTAGACAAAATTTCCATTTATCCACTCTCGTTTTATTCATAATTTTTTTGCTATTAGTTTTTTTATTAATTTATTTGTATTAGGTTAAAATACCTTTTTACTTTTCTCTTCATATTTATTAGATACGTCACTATATTATTTTTAATTTTTAATTTTTAATCTTATATTTTTTTTTTGAATTTTTCAATAAATAATTATATATATATATATCAAAATATATATACCATCACAAAATTTAAATTGAATTCAATAATCACAAAGTGACGTATTCACATATCAAACTTGAAATTATGTTTTGTGTTTTAGTTGATGATTGTAAATTTGAATGATTAAGATAATTGTGGTTCGAATTAAATCAAATGTACAAAATGAGGTATAATGAATTAGTTAGAGAAAATGACCCAAGTGAATGTAGATAGTGAATGTAGATGTTGGTTGATAATGAGATGTAGCAAAATATTAGTATTTAATGTTAGTATTTGGTATTCAATTTTTTTTTATTATTTGTTCATTTTCATATATATTTGCAATTACACCATATTTAAATGTTTATTTAATAGTTTATCTTACTTTATAATGGTGACTTTATTTGAAAATAATCTGAATAATATTTTTTTAAATATTTTATTTCAATTTAATTGAAATGATGGTCTAGAATATACTTTAATTATATATTAACAAATTTAATAATATTTTTCCGCTAAAACACAATTTCAGTTCTATTTATTTTTAAATAAATTCATATAAAATTAATCAATTTAATTAAAATTTTGTTTATACATTTAATTTGAATTTGTTTGAAATTTATAAATTAATTCGAAAAATATATGATCATTACTTTTAAAATATTTTTTAAACTTTAATATAAATGATGGGTGTTTATAACATTAATTTTTTATTTTCTAATTTAATATATTTAATTAATTTTTATAAATTTTAACATATTTAATTAATTCTTCTAATATGCTAGTTGTATTAATAATATATAATTTATAAGTCCTAGACTTTCATAAATAGTACTAATAGTATGGTTTAAAAGTGTAATAATAATTACTTGGAGAATACTCTAATGCAACATACATACATATTCCTAAGTATTTTCCATGAGGTACAATGCATCACAAAATTGAACTACGCGAACAAATGTAAACTATATGCAACTAAAAATACTTTTTATAACTATAAATA
Source organism: Impatiens glandulifera (assembly GCF_907164915.1). NCBI lineage: Eukaryota > Viridiplantae > Streptophyta > Magnoliopsida > Ericales > Balsaminaceae > Impatiens > Impatiens glandulifera. The sequence goes on along the minus strand of NC_061863.1, from coordinate 38,014,696 downwards.
ATAATAATATATATATATATAGCTCACTGTATATGACTTCATAGGATTTTAATATATAGGTTCACTCATATATATCATATACAGTAAGCTATAAATATTCTTTATATTTGATTTAGATAAATCAAATTGGATTCTCTATTATTGATTCTGGTGTTCCATTGATCCGGAAAGAGTGCATAGTTATTATTATAATATTAAATAACTTCGTTCATGTAAAATCAAGTTTGAGAAACGCAACACAAAGGAAGGAATATATTTTACATTAGTTATATCAGGAAGCCAGTAAAACTTGTTTCACTTCACTCTGCTTCACCACTTTACTTCATCATTGCATCAATTACATCAGGAAGTCAGTGAAACTTGTTTCACTTCACTCGCTTCACCACTGCATCAGTTACATCAGGAAGTCAGAGAAATTTACTTTACTTCACTCCGCTTCATCACTCTACTTCACCACTCTACTTCACCACTGCATCAGTTACAGGAAGTCAGTGAAACTTGCTCCACTTCACTCCGTTTCATCAGTTACATCAAGACTTCACTTCGCTTCACCACTCTGCTTCACCACTACATCAGTTATCCTTGCTTCATTAGTGAAGTAGAGTGATGAAGCAAAGTGCAGTAAAGCAAGTTTCACTAAATTTCTGATGTAGCTGATGTATTGGTGAAACAAAGTAAAGTGAAGCAAGTTTCATTGACTTTTGTTGTAACTGATGTAGTGGTGAAGCGGAGTGAAACAAGTTTAACTAAAATTTCCTAATGTATCTGATGTAGTGGTGAAGTAGAGTGATAACTCGGATTGAAGTGAAGCAAGTTTCAGACTTCCTGATGTAACTGATGTAGTAGGTAGATAAACACCTCCCTTAACAAAATAAAAATAGAAGAAAAAATCTAATCAAATCATTCATTTTAATTTCTTCACTACCAATTTATAATGTAAAAACTAAATCAATGTGACTATTATTTATTTATTGATATTTAGTGGTGGCTCATAGTGAATGTTAAAAGTATAAAAATTGATTTTCTCAAAATTATAATTTCTTGAGTAAAAAATAAATCTAAATATTTAGTTATTATTTAAGTATACGGAGACTATACTAATATGAGAATGAAAGCATTTATACAAAGAGAAGGAATGGTGAGAAGTGGAAAGAGTAAAGTTAGGATTTTAAGTAAATTGGAAATAGTAAATATACGAATAAAGTGGCGAGAGTACGATCCAATTTTAATTTACAAGTTTACGAATATTTAATAATTTTATGTAAACTCCCATTCTTAATAAAAGGATCGGCCATTGGGTAAGCCCAGCAAGCTCATGAGTTAGGCATCCCATTTAATAAATAAAAAATATATTTAGTTAAATATATTTATTTTTTAAACATAAATGGGCTTAGAATAGTGGTCCATAATAGAATTTGAATTTAATTTTATTGGTTATGAGTTCAAATCTCATCATAAATTTATGGCACCCAAAATTATTTTCACCTACTTCTAGGTGGATCTAGAGTATCCTAGAACTTGGGGCCGGCTCTACTTAACGATAGAGTGTTTTTATCTAATATTTCATTCTAGCATTAGTCAACCCTAATTATACAATTGTAACCCTTAAAGTGGATTTGGTATATTTTACTTAATTACGAACATCTTCATTATGTATTATTTTGATTTGTTATTATTCTGTATTGTATTGTTGGTAATCTTATCTCGTAAAAATTACACGTAAATAATATATGAATACAATAAAATGATAATGGAACAGATACAATAGATTATGTAATGAGATGAAGAAATGTCTTCTCGTTTGCTCCGAGGCCTATGAAATCACAGTTCCCTTAGAACAATTTCATCGTCTCCCGTTTGTGCTGGAGAGTTTTGTCGGTGGCTGCTTCCCAGGGTACAACGGAACCTGCAATGATTTAGCACAGAAAAACTACTACAACAGCGAACTAGAAAAAAGTACCTGAATCACAATCACCGGATTTCGCACAGAAATAGTCTAGTCAAGAAACTTGAAGAACACTCACAAGAACACTTACAAAAATACTCACAAGAACAAAGAAAGACTTTTAGAATTCTAGAGTGAGAAGTGATAAGATCATGTGTGGAGAGGAATACAATGTGAAGGGATATTTATCGTTGAAAATTAAACTCATAATCAATTCTTTAATCCAACAGTCACTAATCCATCATCCATTCATCCAACGGTTATCGTTGCTTTCCTTTTCATCATCTTTGCAAGTTACAACTTACAATAAATAATTTGTAGTTACAATAGCAATTAACATCATTTGTTAATTGCCTCATTCAAGACATTTATGTTAATTGTAATAATTAACAAATTTAATTCACAATGAATTTAATGTGAATTTTATTTGGATAAAATTTCACTTTAATTCACATTTGAATTTCATGTGAATTTCATTTGGATTAATTTTACTTTAATTCACATTTGAATTACATGTGAATTTCATTTGGATTAATTTCACTTTAATTCACATTTGAATTTCATTAGAATTTCATTTGGATTAATTTCACACTTAATTTACATTTGAATTTGGTGTGAATTTCATTAGCTCAAATATCATTTCCATTTAATTAATGGAATTAGTTTAATTCTAACAATCCTCCACATTAATAGAAATTGAAAGATTAACCCGGTGAAAGGTTCAACAATTGAATTCTACATAGGATAGGTAAGTGTAACCTTTTGAACCTTCCCTTTTAAAAGTATATAACTTTACTAGACGATTAGTAGACTCGATGTCCTTGAACTATTCTGCCTTCTGAGTAAACAATTACACACTTTCACATAGAATTCTTCCTGATACTTGTCAGTTCTCATGATTGTGTTCGTTTTGGCCATGAACACTCGCCTGGTTCAGTGAGAGGGTCTAGAATTGAGTCGTGCAATTCTTTCGAAGCGGCCCCACTTCTCTCACATATGTGATCACTTTGTTCACAAAGAATCATTAAAAGCCTGTGTGCTTATCCTTTCCCGAAATGCTATTTTATTGTAGGAATTTTTAATCCATAGTAATCTACAAAGTTTAGTACAATTAGGTTGTCCCATTGAACCTAGTTCTTGGGATCTCCAGTCATTATAGGTTGGGTTTCCCTTCATACTAACTTATTGTAGGCTTAAGTCTCATTCCTTGTGAGGACTTTAACACCAACTCTCTGTTTAACCCTTTTGTTAGCGAATCCGCAATATTATCTTTTGATTTTACGTAATCAATTGAGATAATTCCAGTAGAGAGTAATTGTCTAATGGTATTATGTCTACGACATATATGTCTAGACTTACTATTATACATATGATTCTAAGCTCGTCTGATCACAGATTGACTATCACAATGAATAGAAATTACTGGTACGAGCTTAAACCATATTGGAATATCTTCTAAAATAGGTGTAACCATTCAACTTCTTCACCACATTTGTCAAGAGCTATAAATTCAGATTCTATCGTGGATCTAGCAATAACAGTTTGTTTAGAAGATTTCCAAGATATAGTTGCACCTCCAAGTATAAATACATATCCACTTGTTGACTTAGAGTCTTTCATATCTGAAATCCAATTAGCATCAATGTACCTTTCGATAACAACAGGATGTCTCGTGTAGTGTAGACCATAATCACGAGTATTTCTTAAATACCTAAGTAATTGTACTATGGTTTTCCAATGATTATTACTCGGATTATTTGTGTATCTACTTAGTTTGCTTACTGCATAGGCTATATCTGGTCTTATACAACTCATTAAGTACATTAGACTCCCAATTATTCGAGAATATTCTAATTGAGAAACACTCTCTCCGCGATTTTTAGATAGATGTTGACTCGTATCTATCGAAGTCTTAGCCAATGCCGAATCATCCTTGTTAATTTTTTCAAGGATCTTATCCACATAATGTTAATTGACTTAGAACTATCCCTTCCGATGTTCTAATCACTTTGATTCCAAGAATCACATCATCCAATCTCATATCTTTCATGTCAAATTTGTAATTTAACATATTTTTAGTGGATTTAACAATTTTATCATTACTTCCAATGATAAGTATGTCATCTACATAAAGACATAAAATGACGTAGTCATTTTTTGTGTCTTTAATATAAATACATTTATCACATTCATTGATCTTAAATCCACTTGAGATCATAGCATGATCAAATTTCTCATGTCATTGTTTTGGAGCTTGTTTTAAGCCATATAATGACTTAATCAATTTACAAACTTTATTTTCTTTCCTTTGAGAAGAAAACCCTTGAGGTTGATCTATGTAAATTTCTTCTTCCAAGTCTCCATTTAAGAAAGTTATTTTTACGTCCATTTGATGAACTTCTAGATTGCGCAAAGAAGCAATCACAAGAATCAATCGAATAGAAGTTATTCTCGTAACTGGAGAATATGTATCAAAATAATTAAGACCTTCTCATTGACGATATCCTTTTACCACCAGTCTTGCCTTATATTTATCAATTGATCCATCAACTTTCATTTTCCTTTTGAAAATCCATCGGCAACCTAGTGGTTTATTTCCCGGAGGCAGATCCACTAGTTACCATGTATGGTTTTGCAAGATAGATTCTATCTCACTATTAATTGCCTCTTTCCATTGAGGCCCTTCAGCCGAGGTAATTGCCTCATTATACGTTTGAGGTTCACTTTCCATCATGAAAGTAATAAAATCTGGACCAAATGATTTTTCGGTTCTAGCTCGTTTACTTCGTCTAAGTTCAACATCAACTTCATTCTCCTTTTCTTGTTCATATAGTTCAAGAAATCTTTTTGGAGAATGTTGTTCTTCATTAGACTTATATGGAATTATATGTTCAAAGAACGATACATTTCTCGATTTCATTATCGTATTCTTATGAATATCCGGAATGTCCAATTTAAACACAAGAAAACGATAAACACTACTGTTATGTGCATATCCAATAAATATACAATCAATAGTTTTTGGTCCAACTTTTACCTTTTTAGGTAATGGTATGGCTACCTTAGCTAGACACCCCACATTCGTAAGTATTCATATGATGGTTTTCTTTCATGCCATAACTCATATGAACTCTTATCTATCTTCTTTCGTGGAACCTTATTTAAAAGGTAATTAGCCGTCAAAATAGCTTCTCCCCACATATTCTGTAGTAGACCAGAACTTAATAGAAGTGAATTCATCATTTTTTTTAATGTTCTATTTTTCCCTGTCAGCCGTACCGTTTTGCCGAGGAGAATAAGGTGTTGTCGTCTCATAGATTATACCATGTTTAGCACATAACTCGACAAATGGTGATTCATATTCACCTCCTTTATCACTTCTTAACACCTTAATCTTTTTACCAAGTTGATTTTCAACCTCATTTTTATAGAGAGTGAATTTCTCTATGGCTTAATCTTACTTTTAAGAATATACACATAACAATATTTTGTGTTATCATCAATAAAAGTAATGAAGTATTTTCCTCCACCACGTGTTGGTGTTATTTTTAAATCACACACATCTGTATGAATTAAATCAAGCGGTCTATTACTTCTTTCAACGTTTCGAAATGATGATCTCGTCAATTTCGCTTCAACACAAATTTCACACTTGTGTTTCTTATTTATTTCGAATGTAGGTATACTCATCAATTTTATTAATCTATGCATCGAATCATAATTAATATGACATAGTCTACCATGCCATAAAATGGAAGACTCCAACAGATAAATAAAAGAGTTATTCTTATCATTCATACTTGGCTTAACTTCCATTACATTGAGTTTAAAAAGCCCATCAGTAGCATAACCTCTACCTACAAACATTCCACCTTTGGATAAAATAATTTTATCCGACTCAATCACAATTCTAAAACCATGCTTACTTAGAAGAGATCCGAATATCAAATTTTTCCGAATCTCTGGAACATACAACACATTAGTTAAAGTTAAATCTTTCCCTGAATACAACCTTAACACCACTTTTCCTTCACCTTGTATGTCAGAAGTGGCAAAATTCCCAATGAATAGTTTTTCACCATTCTTCACTTCTTCGAGGCTTAAAAATACTTATTTGTTGGAGCAAACATGTCTTGTAGCTCCTGTGTCAACCCACCATTCTTGTGGATTAGACCCCACCAAGTTAACCTCAGATATCATCGCACATAGATCCATGTCCGATAATCCTTGAGTCAAGTTAGCCTCTCGAACTCTTCTCCGCTTCTTTCAATCGGAAGATCTATATCCCATATCATTGTAATTGAAACACTTGCCCGTGAACTTCTTAGAAATTCCTCCTTTAGGATTAAGTTTTTGGTTCTTGACAAAAGAATTTTGTTTCTTTTTGTCTTTATCATGCTCAACCACATTTGCTTTAGCCACATGTTGACTAAAGTATTTCTTTGAGGCACTTTTATTTTCCTCTTCAATGCGTAGAAAAATCACCAATTCTTCTACGTTCATCTCCTTTCGTTTGTGCTTAAGGTAGTTCTTGAAAACGTTCCAAGACGGTGGCAACTTCTCAATAATAACTGTCACTTGGAAAGTTTCTCCCAAATTCATGCCCTCGACATGAATTTCGTGCAAAATAACTTGGATCTCTTAAACTTGTTTAATGACCGGTCTTGAATCTACCATCTTGTAGTCTAAAAATCGACCGACCATAAACTTTTTTGCACCTGCATCTTCTGTTTCGTACTTACGTTCAAGAGGTTGCCATAGTTCTTTAGCCGTATTTTTTCATTGTACACATTGTACAATGAATCTGACAAACCATTCAACACGTAATTTCTACATAAAAAATATGAATGGTGCCAAGCATCAATGATCGAAGCCGCTTGCACATCAACTTTCGGATGCACGTTTGCATCCGACGATAAAGCCACGTTTAGCTCATCGATTTTAGGAGTGGGAGGATCCTCCGTGAGGAATCGCGCCAAACTCAAGGTCGTGAGGTAGAAGAACATTTTCTGCTGTCATCTCTTAAAGTTTGAGCCATCAAACTTTTTTGGTTTATCCAGATGGTTAGCGGGAACCGATATCCTCATGTTGGATGTGGGTGTTTCGATAGTCATTTCTGAAACAAAACTAGAAACGTGTAAGAATCTGAGATAAGTAATACTTGAGACTGTTTTAAGATTGTTGGTAATCTTATCTCGTAAAAATTACACATAAATAATATATGAATACATTAAAATGATAATAGAACAAATACAATAGATTATGTAATGAGATAAAGAAATGTCTTCTCGTTTGCTCCGGGGCATGTGAAATCACAATTCCCTTAAAACAGTTTCACCGTCTCCCGTTTGTGTTGGAGAGTTTCGTCGGTAGTTGCTTCCCATGGTACAATGGAACCTGCAATGATTTAGCACAAATAAACCACTACAACAACGAACTAGACAAAAGTACCTGAATCAAAATCACCGGATTTCGCACAGAAATGGTCGAGTCAAGAAACTCGAAGAACACTCACAAGAACACTCACAAAAAATACTCACAAGAATAAGGAAAAAGTTTTAGAATTCTAGAGTGAGAAGTGATAAGATCATGTGTGGAGAGGAATACAATGTGAAGGGATATTTATAGTTGAAAATTAAACTCATAATCAATTTTTAATCCAACGGTCACTAATCTATCATCCATTCATCCAACGGTTATCGTTGTTTGTCTTTTCATCATCTTTGCAAGTTACACCATACAATAAATATTTTGTAGTTACAATAGCAATTAACACCATTTGTTAATTGCCTCATTTAAGACATTTATGTTAATTGTAACCATTAACAAATTTAATTCAAAATGAATTTGATGTAAATTTCATTTGGATGAAATTTCACCTTAATTCACATGTAAATTTCATGTGAATTTCATTTGGATTAATTTCACTTTAATTCACATTTAAATTTCATGTGAATTTCATTTGGATTAATTTCACTTTAATTCACATTTTAATTTCATGTGAATTTCATTTGGATTAATTTCACACTTAATTCACATTTGAATTTGGTGTGAAATTTATTAGCCCAAATATCATTTCCATTTAATTAATGAAATTAGTTTAATTCCAACCTTTATTAGCTTATAAATTAATAGATGTTTATGTTTTGAGAAGTATAATTGATCAGATGCTTAGAATAAAGTATGAAAGAGCTTATTTATATTGACATGCCACTAGAATATAATATAAGATAAGAATAAACATGATAAATTGTGTTTGTATTATGGCAAGGCTCTGCAAGGCTCTGCAAGACACTAAAATTTTAATATTATAATTATTGAATTTTTATCCTTTTGCTTTACATATTTAAGTCAAACCATGCTAATTGATGGAGGTAAAAAAAACTTATTGAATGGTTGGCAGGATAAAAAAAATTGTAAAGAAGTGAGGGAATTTAATAAAATTGTGTTTATATAAATGTTATGATTGTATTGAATTTTATTTGTATACCACTAAATTTAGGTTGAATCAAATTAACTAAAGACTTCCTTAATGTTCCAAAAAAAAAAAAAAAAGTTACAAGAATATTTTTATTATCAATTTTTTAGTTGTTTGAATTTAAATAGTGAGAATCGAACCGTAAACAATAAGTATGGTACCCACTCTTTTAATTTAGAATTATAAGTTACAAAATATTTTATGAATTCTAATAATTAAATAATTGCGGTTTTGCCAAATTAATCGTTTTTAATTGGATATCGAGATTACACCTCTACTTATTGTGTTTGCCCCTGTAATTTTTTTTACAATTTTATAAAATGAATGAAAAGTATGAACACTGGGGGAAACTGTCAGTATTAGAACACATCTAACGGTTTAAATATCCGTCGGCATCTCTCGGTATTACTTGTGTCGGTAAAAGGAAAAAGATTTTTCCGACAGTGTTCCAGAAACTTTCGTGTAAAGTGGACTGACTAGGCAACACCAACAATTTTAGATAAAATTGTCGGTAGGCAACCTATGCAACACCAAAAGTTTTAAATAAAATTGTCGGCATGTAGCTTAATCAACCCCAACAATTTTAGATAAAACTGTCGGCATGTAGCTTAATCAACACCAACAGTTTTAGATAAAACTGTCGGCAGGTAGCTTAATCAACACCAACAACTTTGACTAAAAACTGTCGGTCGTCTTTTTTAAAAAAAAATTATTTTTTCCATTCCCCAATCCCTGATCATACTAAATATCAGTACTACCAAATATTAGCACTACGAAATATCAGCAATTATCAATTAAAACATATATAGCAAAAATAAAACTTACATAACAAAAATAAGATCCATAATACGCAAAAATATATCTAGTTCACTTAACATACATGTCCTCATAAAAACAACTAATCTGAAGATGGGGGCAGGAAATGTGACATTAAGAATGCAATATGTGCTTGCATTGTAGCTTGAACTGATTCATGTTTGACTTGTTTTGCAATCAGCTCATGTACTTCTGCCCTAAGAGTCTCATTCTCTTCTCGCAAATCCTGACTGTTTCTTTGCGCATTATTTCCACCCTTTCGATCATCTCTAAAATGTGTAACTCGTATATACCGGATTCCATTTCCATTACCCTTCCATGTCCTTGGGGTCCGAAAACGGTCTCTATCAAAGTGAAGTCATTCATCTCCGGATTCTCCGCTAGCACTTGTCGCTTGCTCCATCTCCGTCTGCACATTTAAAATAATAAAGTCATATATTTTAATGGTTAGGTACTTAAATGTGGTATTATACTTACTATCTTTTCTTGAGCTAGTGCATTAGGTGTCGGTGTGGGATTCTCTCTAGTCACATTCGGAGTCTGAGTCTGTCTAAACTTCTCTATGTATGTCGAAGGGCATCCTACAGTTTCTTGCATCTCTTGTTCGACTTGAGAATATGGCTTACTTCCCGTGTGATGGGCATATCTCACATTCCCCCTATTTTGGATACATATTGCGCTTTTTCTCTACATTTCAAAAAATAACAGTTGAAATAGTTAATGAATGTAAAGATAAGGTTTCAAATACTATATATGTACCTTAAAGTCCTCCGTGAAATATCGGTTATCTAAGATGTAATTCCAATCTGTCTGCGAGTACTTATTGGGTTTTTTCTCACGAATAAGTGCCTCATTTCCCTCACCTCTCTTAATATTGGCATGCAAATCACTTCACCATCTATCCCATATCTGTTTCGCATGTGCTATGCCAGTCTGTCGGTATGTATCAATATGCTCCGGACACGTATCAAATGGATCCTGATTTTTTTTTTGTTAAAGTAACAAATAAACTAAAAAATAGACAATATTAATAAATAATGTTTTAACTTCTCACCGTGATAGTTCGCCACATGTTATCAAGTTGCAAAGAACTCAAATTTTTCCACTTGAGTAAACGATGTGAAATCGAATTGGCGTCCCGGACAACTAACCTCAAATGTCTGGACCAAAGTTGACAGTTATCACCGAAAGGCCTCCCGTCCACCGGATTGAACGTCTAGCGCACCTTTGATCAATGTGGCCTTCTCGAGAGAGCGATGTTCTTATTTTTCCCTCGTCTCCTTGTGGAGGAAGTACCTAAAAATGATACAAAATAATATATTAAGAAAATTACAGTTTTATAGAAAGATTAATCGAAAATAAAAATTACCTATATCTCTAGTAGGAGTGGGCTCCTCCTAATCAGCCTCGGGGATTACCTATATCTCTAGTAGGAAACTAAAGCTATTGTATTAGAAAGGAAAGAAAAAATTCACCAGAATCTTCTAGCAGCCAAAGAGTGAGATGATCCCCGATTTACTAGCGCATTGAGCGAAACCTTCGCAGCTAAATACTCCGCTTGCCTTATGGTCGAGCAGAAACTAGGGCTCTCAAAGATCCCACCGATAAATTTCACTTTAACATTGAATCGAAGAACATGCGCAAGCTCTTGAAGTTGATAGATTGAGCAATGGTGAATCGATGAAACCTTTCACTTGTGAACTGTCAAGCTTCACGTGCCTCTTTTGAGGATTTCTCACAAGATTCAAGTCTGCGGCAAACGCAAACGCAATCGGCATCGCAGATGTTCCATATCCCCAAATTAAGTTTTTGGAATAATCTCGGACTTTTTTTTCCTTTTGAATCTAACATTGACTAAAAATTCCCAAATAATTCCAAACCATCAAAAAAAATTCAGAATGGTCACATTTTTTTAACCAAATAATAAAAGGTTTGAATATTTAGAATTATACAAAGTCATAAATAATTTATGCAACGAAAATATAAAGAAAGCAATAATCTGGCCACCACATATGCATAATAGAAAATTAATTAAAAAAATGATGTCTAAAAAAATTGTCATATTCGGGTCATTTTCCCGAACATTGTTATTTTTATAGTATAATTCTTTTTATTATTTCTCTATGTGATCTTGATTTCGTTTTAACTTTGTTACTTCATGACTCATTTTTATATATATAAAATAACTCATCATTTATAATATGCATTTTATACAGGTCGAGTATAATTTAACTAATTTGATTTATAGGGACAAGGAGATAAAAAAATTCTCTTTATTTTCTTGAATTGTTTTGACACGAGGAGAATTGAACCAACAATTGATTCTCCATTTGAGTCTTCAATTGCAAGAACAAATATTGGACTACCTAATAGAAAATATGAATGAGGCTTCTTTTTTAAAAATACAAGGAAATCCCTCTATAATATTCCCTTAATCTTATTTTGTATGGAAATTAAGAGATGAATTTTTATAATATCAAAAGTACAATAATGTACTTTTTGGTTGAAAAAATAAATGCATAGTAAAGCGGGAAATTTGAGGAAATGACCCCAAAAAGGGGGCTAAATGCGTACGGTGCGGGGGGATAATTTTTATAGCGCTGGTGACCCCCAAACAATTTTCTGCCGAAAATACCCCCGTTGCGTCACGCACCCTCCCGTTGCGTGACGCACCTGAGGGCATTGTGAAAAGTTCACAATGCCCTTACTATATAATAAAAAAAATCTCAGTTCTTTTCATTCTTTCTTTATTCTTCTCTTTCTTCACTTCCCTTCTCCTCCTTCTCTCTAAAAAATCCAACCACCGACCGACGAAGACGACGGCGGAATCCATTCTCTTCCTTCACAATGTCTCTTTCCGCTGCTACAGGTATTCTTCTCCTTCTTCATTTCTCTCTTTCCACGCTTTGTTTGTTAGGGTGTAGTGATTAGGGAATGAGTAGGTGGAATGCCACCGTCGCGGCGGAAACTGGGTGCGTAACGCAGTTGCGTCACGTAGTTGCGTAACGCAGTTGCGTAACGCAGTTGCGTCACGTAGTTGCGTTACATAGATGCGTAACGCACCCCATACACTTTACTTGCATTTCATTGTTATGGAGTCTCTCGATTGATACTATCATTTTTTCAATTGCAGCTGAAGTATTTGCTGACGTATTTGTTGTGTACAATGGAGAGTGGCAAATTGCAGCCAATGGTACCAGGTCTTTCTCTGCACAATCATGCAAAACCATGGATATACCTCAATGTACTACATTTGCTGAATTAGTTGATACAATCTATGAGACGATTAACGTGCAAAAGTCTGCATATGATTTAGTGATTAAAGTCATGTATGATCCTTCTGCAAAACTTCCCCCTGTTGTTATTGAGGGAGATAAAGATGTGGGCATGTATTTATCACGGTTGATATCGGGTCGAAGTTCGTCATCTTCGTCACCACTTTGTGTCTCATTAGTAGAGAAGTACCCAAGTCAAGATACTACACTACCAATCATTACTCAAAAAACTATACTCGGCGTTGTTTCTCGAGTTGTTTCTCAACAGATTTTATTTGAAAGTGATAATGAAGGAGGAGGAGAAGAAGATGAACGGGCTCATCATGAACTGATTAATCATGAACGCATTATTGACTTTAATTATGAACGGGTTAGTGATTTCCAAGCTACTACTAGTCCTGCATCAGCAGTTGCACGCACGCCGCACCGGTCAATACCTACACCAATCGGTACACCATCTAGTGCAAGAGCGTCAATGGGTACACCATCTAGTGCAAGAGCGTCAATGGGTACACCATCTAGTGCAAGAGCGTCAATGGGTACACCATCTAGTGCAAGAGCGTCAATGGGTACACCATCGACAGACCCTACAGATGTATCACCGACAGACGTATCACCGACAGACTCTTCATTTGCATTGGCGTTAACTAGTGAAACCGTATTGGAAGTCGGTACGTTATTTGATACTAAAAAAGAACTTCAACTGACGCTATATAAATATGCGATGACTTATCATTTTGAATTCAAAGTGAAAAAGTCTCGAAAACATCTTTGGTATGTGAAATGTATGGATGAGACATGCAAGTGGAGCTTACGTGCTGTGAAAGGTAAGTTTTCCGAGATGTTTGAGATTCGGAAATTCAATCGACAACACTCATGCTCAGTTTTGTCGAGGCCGGAAAAAAAAATGCAAACACCGGCATGGGTTATTGGGCAGTGCATGAAGGGTAAGTACATGGACCATCACCATAACCACTTGCCTAAAACAATAATTGAAGACATGCAGTCAGCTTATGGGATGTTTTTGACTTATAATAAGGCTTGGAGGGCAAGGGAAACGGCTTTAACGGCGGTGCGAGGAACGGTAGAGGATTCCTATGGAAAATTGCCTTCATACCTATACATGTTGGAGAAGAATAATCCGGGTACCATAACAGATATTTAGACAGACGAGCACGGCCACTTCAAATATATGTTCATGTCTCTAGGCCTCTCAATTAGGGGTTTCAAAGCCTTCTGTCGTCCCGTATTGTGTGTTGATGCAAGTTTTCTCAAGCACAAGGTGGGAGGTCAACTATTGGTGGCTGTTGCATTGGATGCCAGTGAGCAAATGTATCCTGTTGCATTCGGCGTTGTTGATTCAGAGAATAATAACTCGTGGACTTATTTTATGCAAAAACTTAGAGAAGCAATTGGATTAGTTGATGATCTCGTCTTCGTATCCGATAGACACCCAAGTATAGCCAATGCCTTGTGTGCTGTTTTTCTAGAAGCAGACCACGGTGCGTGCACATATCACATAAAGATGAATATTAATGCCAAATTCAAAACTGATAATTGTCATGTCGAGTTTGATTTGGCTTCTCGTGCGTACACTATCCCCCAATTTAATCGGTTTTTTGACAAGATCAGGGTTAAAGATCATAGGATTGCTGCCTATTTGGAAGAAATTGGGTTTCAAAGATGGAGTAGAGCATATTTCCCCGGTAAGCGATACAATCAACTCACAAGCAATTATGCAGAGAGTTTGAATAGTCAGTGCAGGGAAGCCAGAAAGTATCCAATTTCAGCAATGCTTGAGTCTTTAAGAACAACATTACAAGGGTGGTTTAATGATAGAAGAGAAAAAGCGTCCAACCACCAAGAATTTTTATCTCCAACGTATGAAAAGTTATTATGTGATGGTTTTGAGAAAGCAAGATTCTATACTGTATCATCCCTTAACCGATTTGAGTTGTATGTGCATGATAATGAGGCACATTATAAAGTCAATTTGAAGGACAAGGACTGCACTTGTAGAGTATTTGAAGTCTCCGGTCTTCCTTGTACACATGCACTGGCTGCTGCCCGTCACAGGAATGTGGTTCCTTACGACTTATGCTCAAGGTATTTAATCGTTTTGAACCTATTTATTTAACCTATTTTTAATCGTTTTATTTTCCTTCTCATAGGTATTATACAACTGTATCTTGGTTGAATGCATATGCGGAGACATGTTATCCGGTTGGTGATGAAGAGAATTGGGATCTTCCCGATATTATCAAACAACGCGTGTGTCTAAAACCACCTGTGAAGGTTAAGAAAGGTCGGCCACAAACTAAACGTAGGACATCCCAAGGTGAGGTCCGTAAGGTCCCGAGACAATGCAGTTCATGTGCAGGTCTAGGACATAATAGAGCAACATGCAAAGCAGTGATGCCTGCACCGTCTACCGCAAGAGCAAGAGCATCATCTCAGCAGCATGAGCCCTCATCATCTCAGCAGCATGAGCCCTCATCATCTCAGCAGCATGTGCCCTCATCATCTCAGCAGAATGAGCCATCATCATCTCAACTGTACGAGCCCTCATCTCAGCTCTACGAGCCATCATCTCAATCTTACGAGCCATTAGCTTAGAATGAACTTGTTAGTGTTGTGTTGTGGTGTTAATGTTGTTTTTGTAGACTTATTACCAAATGTCTTGTGTGGAGGTGTTAATGTTGTTTTTGCATCAAGGATTCAAGGATTCAGTAAAGTGTATTGTATTGTAACAAAGATTCATTGAATGTTGTTTTCTGGTGTTTTCTGGTGTTTTTGTAGTTTTCTGGTGAATGTAATACAGGGACAGGGTTTTTGTACCAAGTGTTTTTGTAGACGCAGCTGCTTGACGCAGCTGCTTGACGAAACTGCTTGACGCAGCTGCTTGACGAAACTGCTTGACGCAGCTGCTTGACGAAACTGCTTGACGCAGCTGCTTGACGAAACTGCTTGACGCAGCTGCTTGACGAAACATGGTTTACATTAGTGCAGAACCTATTACATTAGACATGGTTTATATAACTGTGTACTTTAGACATTAAATTAATTACAATAACATATATATCATTAACAACATTTGATATCATTAAATCAACCATATTACAAAGGTTTGAGATTAACATTACAAAAATTTGATATCAGTATAGTACAAAAATTTCATAAATAACCTATGGATCTACAAGTCCATGAAATAACCTCACTGCCCACTTTTCTCTCCAAACTTTCATCTCATTTGAGGTCACTTCTGCTAGATTCAGACCTGCAGTCAAGTACTCAATATACATTAGTACAAATACACCACAATCTCCACTCTTAGTTGCTTTGGGAACTTCTGACTCTGGAAGTCTTGTGTATGGCAAAACGGAATCAGGGTTGAGCAGAGGAAATCTTTGTTTATCTTCAAAAGGCAATGCCTTGTCAAATATAACCGGAATCATTTGGCACATCGGTAGCACAAACTCATCAAGATTAGCATAACATCCAGGATCGCAGTCATATACGTCTACGCGCCATTGCTGTAGACGGACAACACAAAGTATCCAGTGGACGTCTTTGATGTTCAAAGGAATATATATATCATCGCATACTTTCCAACTATTCCTATAGTTGCTTTCATCGCCCAAGAAGTATTCGAAAAAGGTTTCAATGTCAAACTCAATATGACTTTTCTTAAACGCAGCGTACTCAGCAGTGAACCTGGTGTGGAGCCAACAATCTCCAATAAAGAAGTTCTTCTTATATGTCTTTGGATATACCCAAGCTCTTCTTCTCAGAATGAAGCAACCTGCATCGATTTCCTACACAAGAGAAAAACATTTAAAATACAATCTGCAAATCTAAAATTATTCTAACATGAATATTACTTACATCATCAGTCAGCCAGGTGAACCTTTTTAGCATTCGGCGAAATAATGCCTTATCACCTAATATAGTATGGAGCTCAATTTTTTTGTTGTCAGTTTTTGGATCTTTAAGCCATGTTTGCAATTGATGAAGAAGTTGATCGTCATATTTTAGAAGTGGATTGACGGTGATAGGATCTTTTAACTTGGGCTGTTTCAGATTGGGGTCGGTGAAATCTGGATCATTCTTCGGCCTCCTATTCCTTCTCGTGACCAATATGACTTTCTTAGGAAGAGGAGGAGGAGTATTCACTATTTCCAGTTCTTCGTCATTTTCGTCTTTCTTCTTCCCAACCTTCTTCCCCACCTTTTTCTGAAAAGTCTTTTGTATAGGCTTTCTCTTCACTTCTTCTTTCTTCTCCACTTCTTCTTTCTTCTCCCCTTCTTCTTCAATCTCCCCTTCTTCAATCTCCACTTCTTATTTCTTCTCCCCTTCTTCAATCTCCACTTCTTCTTTCTCATTCTCCACAACGGCCTCTTTCTCGACAACATTCTCATTCTCGACAACAGCCTCATGAATAACGTTATCGACAACATTCTCATCCTCAACATTCTCATTCTCAATCTTCTTCTGCTCCAATTCAACATTGTCTTGTAAAATGGCTCCATTATTAACCTTCTCATTCTCCTTTTGCTCTTCTTCTTCATCGAGAATGTCATTCAGACCAATGTCATTCTGCTTTTCTTCATCTTCTTCGTCAAGAATGTCATTCTGCTTTTCTTCCTCTTCTTCGTCACGAATGTCATTCAGACCGATGTCATTCTCCTTCTGCTCCTGCTACAAAAGTGAAAAGAATTTATATACAGGATGCGTCAAGCAGCTGCGTCAAGCAGCTTGCGTCAAGCAGCTGCGTCAAGCAGCTGCATCAAGACATTAAAAAACAGAAAGCTCTAACAGAATTACCTGGTTGGTGACATGGCTGGCGAACTGGTTGCTTAGACTGAGAATCATCTTTTCAAACCTCGTAAAGTAGTTTTGTTGATTCAATTTGATGTCTCTTATGTCTCTCTTGATCTCTTCGACATCTTTCTTTATCTCTTCGACATCCTTCTTTATCACTTCGGCATCCTTTATCTGAACATGAGATGCCGGTGCCGGTTCACGTGCAAGTGATGATGGAGGTGTTGAAGTTGCGGATGGGGGACTCATGTTACGCAGGCTACGACGCTTGATGGCTGCTTTGCTGGGGGGGGATATATCATCATATTCAACATTCCTCTTCCTCTTGGAAGGTTGGACAGTAGTAGGTTCTTCATCAACATCTTCATCATCATCATCTTCAGCAACATCTTCATCAGCCTTTCTCTTTTTTCCCCCATCAGTAACTCCCTCAAACAAATCATCGTATGAATTGTTAATGTGTTCAAAATCCTCCCCACTGTACAAACTCGTCTCCTCGGAGGACTCTTCCATCTTAGAAAACACAGCGCTGTTAAAGGCAGATTGCATCTCCTGAAATGTATTCTTCCTTTTCGATTGATACAACAGTATCCTTGGGCGAAAAGGGCCATCAACGTCTTTCCTTGTGGCGAATTTAGGGACCAAGTTTTGAATGATCTCATAGCTCCACACTTGTAGTGCTAGTACAAACCCATACACGTTATAAGCAAAAGAATTAGTAACTCCACTCCCTTTCCTGGACATATATACGGACCTGTGGTGTTTCATGTCCTGGTCAAGACCCCTCATGGTGAATCTAAAGGACACCTTCCCCATGGAAATCGGAGGAAATCTTCAACATCTTCAACCATATGGATGATTTTGAGATTTAAAAGCCGTTTTGGGTCATATGAGAAGAGGTACTGGTTAATCAAGCAGATCAACCCGATCTTCCATGCGTCTTCCTTATCGGTGCATTTCATGAAAATATATTCCAAATTCATCATTCGAATTGACGTATTCCTTTTGAAATATTTTATCAGCAAGGGTGGACAACCTCGGCATTCATCTTTGTATTCAGGCAATCTGTCGAAGTTGAGGCCTATAATCAATGCGTACTCTTTCAGACCAAAAGTATATTCCTCCCCATTAAAGTTGAAAATCATCCTATTAAAATTGGCCTTCACCTTCCAAACCAGTAACTGATGTAAAATGGTCCCTGAGAACAACAAGTCTGGGACTCCTCTCAATAAATACTGAAATTGGGAATTTAGAGCCCTCTCCATAAGACCCAGCGCTTCAAACCTATCAGATACTTTTTTCAAGGCTAGGACAGATTTCAATGAAATCTTACCAAGAAAATCATAAACCGTGAAGTCTGCCATCTACAAAAGGGAAAAGAAAAACAACAATGTTTGTGAAAACATTTCACAACAAATATAAACAAACGAGAAGAAAAGCAACCGTCAAAATAGCTAGAAACAATTGTCAGATGCGTCAAGCAGCTGCTTGACGCAGCTGCTAGACGCAACCTAACCCATAAACCGTGCATGAACCATTTGAAATCAAGAAGCATCCTACCCTAATTCCTAACATAAAACATGCATGAACCGTTTGAAAGCAGGAAGCAACCTACCCTAAAACCCTAACATAAAACATGCATGAACTATTTTAAAGCAAGAAGCAACCCTAAAAACATAACATAAAACATGTATGAACCATTTGCAAGCATGAAGCAACCCTAAACCCTAACATAAACCATGAATGAACCATTTGCAAACAAGAAGCAACCAACCCTAAAACCTAACATGAACATAAACAAACATAACTAAAACTAACCTCATGAAGTCAATGAATGAACGAGAAGATGAAGACGAAGACGAGCAGGAAGAGACGTCGAGGCAGGTGCGTCGTCGAGGCAGGTGCGTCGTCGGGTGCGAGAGAGAGAGAGAGAGCATGAATAGTGGTCGAGGCTTATTTGGGTTTTTATATAAAATAAAAATAAATGTGACGCATCGTATCCTACTTGACGCATCCGAGTTGACGCATCGGAGTTGACGCATCCGAGTTGACGAATCGGAGTTGACGCATCCGAGTTGACGCATCGGAGTTGACGCATCCGAGTTGACGCATCGGAGTTGACGCATCGGAGTTGACGCATCCATCTTGATGCATCGGAGTTGACGCATCCGAGTTGACGCATCGGAGTTGACGCATCCATCTTGACGCATCCATGTTGACGCATCCATCTTGACGCATCCTACGTGACGCATCCTACCAAACAAACAACCTGCATTCAACGAATCAGCGAATCAATGAGGAACGTTCTGTAAATGAAATATACACGAACTGAATAGGAAATCGAAACAAACAATAACGAAATAAACACAAAATATAGTGGAATGGTCGAATGAAATGTCAATTTGTTCGAAATCCTCAGCGCTGTGCAAACTCGTCTCCATTGGATGTTCTTCGAAGCTATAGGTCATTGAATATGTTGCCATGGTCGACGGTGCCTCTTCGATTCGTTCTTCATCGCTGAAAAAGAAGAGAAAATCTTCTCCGCCACCATTAGGGTTTCACGGCGGAGAAGACGGGAAGAAAGGGGCTGGATGAGAGAGAAACTGAAACGAAAATGAAAAAAAATTAAGTCTTTATAGGGTTCAGGGTGCGTGACGCATGGGTAAAATGGTCATTAAAAAATTTGGGGGTCACCAGCGCTATAAAAATTATCCCCCGCACCGTACGCATTTAGCCCCCTTTTTGGGGTCATTTCCTCAAATTTCCCTAGTAAAGCTATGTAGCAATAACATACAAAAGAATTGTTGATCAACTGTGACATTTATATTAAACATATTTTTCTAGAAAAAAAATGGTATAAGTAGACCAATACATTGTAAACTTTTTGTACTACCTATAATTTTTTTTTTACTGTATAAATGTAATATTTCTTTAAATTTTAATTTAATATAATATATATTTTATTTAATATTTAAAAAAAATGACAAAACTTATATTTATTTACTCTTATTTTATTCATAATTTTCTTATTATTAAATTAATTCTTAATTTATTTGTAGTAAATTAAAATGTTTTTTTTACTTTTCTCTTCATATTTATTAGATATGTCACTATATTATTATTTTTAATTTTATATTTTTTCTTTACTTGATTTGTTTAATAAATAATTATATATATATATCAATAATTTTATTTTTATTAATTATTTTATACTATATAATTAAATTTTAAATTTTAAAAATATTTTTTCTCTATAATTAAAATTTTTAAATAATTTTTAAAAAAAATATTTTTTTATATATTCGAGTTTATATATACAAAATATATACCATCACAAAATTATAAATTGAATTCAATAATCACAAGTGGTGTATTCACATATCGAACTTGAGATTATATTTTGTGTTTTAGTTGATGAGTGTGAATTTGAGTGATTAAGATAATGGTAGTTCGAATTGAATCAAATGCACAAAATGAGGGTATAATGTGATCGATAATGACGAATAAGTTAGAGAAAAATGACCAAAATGAAGGTAGATGTTGGTTGATAATGAGATGTAGCAAAAAGTTAATATTTGGTGTTCAAATTTTTTATTATTTACTCATTTTCATATATGTTTTATGGTTGCAATTGCACAATATTTAAATGTCTATTTAATAGTTTCTCTTACTTTATAATGGTGACTTTATTTGAAAATAATCTCACTTTGAAAAACAATCTTTTTTGTTAAAAATATTATTATTTTTTTAAATATTTTATTTTAATTTAATTGAAATAATGGTTTAGATATATTTTAATTATATATATTAACAAATTTAATAATATTTTTTGTTTAAACAAAATTTCAATTTTATCTATTTTTAAATAAATTCTTACAAATTTGTTTTTATATTTAATTTGAATTTGTTTAAAATTTAAAAATTAATTCTGAAAAATATAATCTTAATTATTAATTTTAAAATATGTTTTAAACTTTAATATAAATAATTGGTGTTTATAACCCTATTGATTTTTATTGTCTAACATTTTTAATTTAATATATTTAATTAATTTTATAAAATTTAACATATTTAATTAATCATTTAATGTGCTAGTTGTATTAATAATATATAATTTATAAGTACTAGACTTTCATAAATAATAATAGTATGGTTTAAAAGTGTACTCTAATGCAACATATTCCTAAGTATTTTCCATGAGGTACAATGCATCACAAAACTAAAAATACTTTTTATAACTAAAAAGAATAATATATATATATATATATATATATATATATATGGCTCATTGTATATGACTCATAGGATTTTATTATTTAGGTCCACTCATATATATCATATAAAATGAGCTATAAATATGGGTTATATATATATGGCTCATTGTATATGACTCATAGGATTTTATTATTTAGGTCCACTCATATATATCATATACAATGAGCTATAAATATGGTTTATATTTGATTTAGATAAACTAAATCAGATTTCAGATTTTTTCTCTAGATCATAGTGCATAATTATTATTATAATATTAAATCAGCTTCATTCAGGTAAAATCAAGTCTGTGAAACGCAACACAAAAGAAGAAGACATTTTACATCAGTTATATCAGCAAGTTAGTGAAACTTGCTTCACTTCACTTTCACTCTGCTTCATCATTGTATCGCTTCACCCTTGCATCAGTTACATCGAAGTCAATGAAATTTGTTTCACTTCACTCCGCTTCATCACTACATGAGTTACATCAGGAAGCCATATAAACTTGCTTCATTTCACTCCGCTTCATCACTCTACTTCACCACTACATCAGTTACATCAAGAAGTTAATAAACTTGTTTCACTTCATTCTGCTTCATCACTCTGTTTCACCACTCTGTTGGCTTTGACTATTGGATCTTTCTAAGAACAACTATGAAGATATGAAACTCTGGAAAATAGATATTTGCTAAAGAAGAAAAAGTCTTGAAAAAACTTGAGTGTTGTATATTCAACCTTTACAACCAATCCTTATATAGGAGTAATTAGCCTAGAACCCTAAATTGCTTATAGATATAAGGCCCAAGCCCATTAATAATTAAATATACCCTAATGGTATAAAAGACAATATAAATATACCCTCCTAATGGTATAAAAGACAATATAATAATATAATATATTATATTGTATAATATAATAATATATCAATATAATATATTATTATATTATATACAGTAACATCAATAAAGGCCTACAACTTTATATTTTCTCACCATCAATGCTTAAACTCACACACTCTACTTCACCATTGCATCAGTTACATCAGTGAAACTTGTTTCACTTCACTCGCTTTACATCTACTTCATTATTAATAAGTTTATTTAAAATTAAAGAAAAAGAATATATATATGAGAGATAAAATAATAAATATTAATTAGGAAAAAAATTTAGTAATTATAAAATAAGAGATAAATTAGTAATTTATATAAGAGAAAATTTTGGGATTATTATATATGATTATTATTATTCAGTAAAAAGAAATTTGTAATTTTATTTCCATTTAATAAATCATATTAAACGTTATTATATATATTATGAGGAGTGATAGAGAAATGGAATTTGGTGAGGGACACCTTCATTAGCTGTGGAAAATATAAAAGTGGGAGGAAAGAGAGAAAATAGAGAAATTATTTGATTTTTTCAGCGAATAAGATTATGCCACCTCATTCCCTCACCTAATCATTTCTCATATATTATATAGTATTATTTTGTATATTATAAATATTTATATATAAAAATAAGAGTAATGATAGGGGGAGCGAAAGATTAGTAGCGAATGAGGCAGCGAATGACGTGGAGCGGTGATTAGACTTGCTGACTGACTCGGTATATGTTTTTTTTTCTTTTATCTTCGTTAATAATTTTCTCTCTCTTTCCATTAACATTTTCTCTCTCTGTATTAAATAAGACACATTCAATAAAAAAATCAATTATTATTATTAAAAAACACTTAATAATTTAAAAAACACTTAACAATTTTTATTATTATAAATATTCTTTTTTAAATTATTGTATATGCTACTATAAACACGCATTTTAATTATTTATCTCTCTCAATAGTTTATTTTCTTTCATTTATTGAAAAAATTAAAATTTATTTTTAATAATAAAAATAACTCAAATTAAAATAAATAATAAATCATTGTTTTACTTAAAATTTATATATAAGAAAATAAAAAATATTATTTTTTAATTCAATTAACTAACTAATTGATTCAATTAATTTAATAATATATATTAATAATAAAAAAAAATTATTAATTATTTTAAACTCTTAATTATTGTTTATCTCTTTTCTCTCTTTAAAAGTCTCTTTCTTTCTTTTCATGTCTGTGATTTATTAGAAACTCAATTAATTATTGAAGCTCAATCAATTACATAATGGTCAATCAACTACAAAATCTCACTCTACCACATTCAACTAATAGCACATCATGTTAGTTATTATCTGTTAGTGGTTTTTTATTTATGTTGAATATTAATTGTTTGTGATTTGAGTTGTATCTATCTTGAATATTAGTAATTTGTGGTTTGAGTTGAATCATATTAGTAGTTAAAAATTTGTCTCTTAGTGGTCCAATTTAAAATGGAGTGAAAGATAACAAAAATGATGTGCATCATAACCCATCTTCATCTAGTTCTCTTATATGTAAATAAAAGAAAATAAAGAGGAATAAATAATTAAAATGCGTGTTTATAGTGTCATATACAATAATTTAAAAAGAATATTTATAATAATAAAAATTGTTAAGTGTTTTTTAATAATAATAATTGATTTTTTTTTATTGAATGTATATATAGAGAGAGAAAATGTAAGTAATGGAAAGAGAGAGAAAATTATTAACCAAGATAAAAGAAAAAAAATAAACATATATCGAGTCAGCAAGTCTAATCAGCCCTCCACGTCCTTCGCTGCCTCATTCGCTACGAATCTTTCGCTACCCCTATCATTACTCTAAAAATAAATAAATTATTATTATTAAATATATAAATATAAAAATTATTAATAAATTTATTTAAAATTAATAAAGAAAGAGAATATATATATATATATATATATATATATGAGAGATAAGATAATAAAAATATTAATTAGGAAAAAATATTAGTAATTATAGAAAGAGAGATAAATTAGTAATTATTATAAGAGAAAATTTAATTATTATTATTATAAACTAGAGTTATTTCCCTACGTTGTAAGGGTCATTGTACACATGATAAATAATTTTTTAAAGATAAATATTATTGATTACAATTTAAAATAAAATAAAAGATAAGTGTAAATTAATTACACTATAACGTTAAAATTATAATATTATATAAATCACACCACCATTCATGAATATTAGAGTGAGTTTAAAAGAAATGACATATTTTTATACTAATAAATTATATTTTAAATATTTCTTCTCATTTTTATAATATTAAATACTTTAAAAGATAAAATTTTATTTTAAACTTTTAAGAGAAGACTCATATAATACTTTTAAATATGACAAATTACAAATATAAAAAATGTTTAACAAAAAATTTAACTGAAATTAATCATTAATAAATAATCAAAAATTTTTAACAATATAATAAAAAAATCTTATAAATAAAATAAACAAATAACAATTACAGAATTAAAGGAGATGAGAGCACATGAAGTCGCTCCGATTATGTGAGACCCAACTTTTACTATCTATGAGCTATTTTTATGACCTTACATTTTAGAAGGTTAACTGGACATGGGAGGCTTTCAAGATAAATTGGTTCAGTTCCTACTGTAATTCATAAGAATATATCCGAGCTTTTCCTGACCTTTTCTCTCTTGCTTATCCAATTTTTTATATTTAATCGGTCCACCTCATTATCTGGATCAATTTCAGATATAAAAACTTTATTTTTGACCTAAAAATATTATAATTTGACATATTATAATAAATAAATATATTTATCAAACAAATTTTAAAATTAATAAAAAAAATTAATATAAATTTAAATAACACCATTATATTATATTACTCAACTTTTAGGTGCTAAAATTTAGCTTCACAATTACTTCTTATCCTTAGAATAATTTGTCGAACTATAAAATGTGAAAATATTTGCATTGTTTTTATTATAAAAAATAAAAATATATTTTTAAATATCTTAAATCAAAGATTATAATATAAAAAATATCATAGTTATAAAAAAATATGATCTTTAGGCCCTTTTTTATATACAAAAAATAAAACAATAAAAATTAACTAATAAGTTTTGTTTACAAAATACAAACTACATTATCAAACTATTTAAAAAAAAATAAATTCTTTTAAAAGGTTAATCTAAATATTTTTAGAAAAATAAAATAAAGTTATAAAAATTTCAAAATTAATGTAATTTTCTAATTAACTTTTAATGATATGATATTTATTTTAGATTCATTATCTACCTATTTATTATTGAATTCCAAATTCAAGAAAAATAATAAAAGAAAAAATATAATTCATATATTTATATACATAATCAATCAAAAAATATAATTAAATTATAAGATAGAAAACAAAAAGTGAATAAAAAAATAAATTAAACTTAAAATAATATTTAAGAAATTTTGATAAAAATAAAAAAAATACAAATTTGGTACATCAAATTTAAAATTACATTATTATTATTATTATATAATAAATGTTTGAAAATATTTAAACTTAATTTAGATAATAAAAGTTATATTATCTTATGTCATTTTTTTTAAATCATATAATTTTTTTTGATTTTTTTATATTAAATACTTTTTAATATGAGATAATAACATTCAAATTTAATATATATATAATTAAATAAATAAATAGTATTATGAGTTTATAACTATAATTTTAAAAATAATTTATTTTTATTTAATTTATTTAAACTTAAAATAAAAATTGAGAAAATTTGATTGAAGAAGAAAGATAAAATTTAAAATTACATTATTATTATTATTATATAAATAAAGGTTATATAATTTCATATCATTTTTTTACATTATATAAATTTTTTAAATAAAAAATATTATATAAATTTGTAATTTTAATTATAAAAATTATTATACCCATATAAACATATAAAAATGTACTATTAACAAAAACATAAAAAATTAAATCTCACTCTAAAAAAATAATTAATCTTTTTTTTTTTTTTTTGATGTAGGGTAAATAAAGTATATATTATTATTTTTCTTATATTAAATTAAATCTCTCAACTCTAATTTAATTTATAGACATTTGTAGATTTACTGGATGGTTCTTAATTCTTAAAAATGAGATTATTGACTCTAATTTTTAGTTAATTTTTTTTTTTCGTCTTAATTTCTTGTGTCAAACTATTATGCGAATTCTTTGAAATTTTATATAATCTTGTTGATTGTTTTTTAAAAAATATTTTATTTTATGAATTATTGTTATACAATAATAAAAACAAATTCATAATCAAATGAAGATAACATTACTCTTCATTTTAAGAACTTCATAAAAAAACAAAATTAGAATTCATTTTATATAAAAAAATAACATAATTCAATAGTCAATACCCGATTTTAACTTAAAAAATGAATAAATATAAATAAATTATATTGGTTTCAAACTTAATTTATCTTTTGAATGATGTTTGAAAAAATGAGGATTGTTATTATACTTCTAAAATATTTTATTAAATATATTTTTTATTTTTATATATTTCTAAATGTAATTAAAAAATTAGAATCTTTTTTATAGAAGGCTAAGTTTTGTTAGTAAAATTTTCATCACAAAAGAAACGAAGTAATTTACTCGAAGATAAGAGAGTGGATAAACTCATACGGGATGAATGATATAATAGTATATAACACATTTTACCTATCGTTGATATAGTTTAATATTATAGTTTAGCATTTAAATAAGTATTTATAACCAATTTTCAAAAAATCTCTTTTTTCTAAGACCAACCTAGTCCAAAAAATTTGAAAGTAGGTCTTGGAAAATTTAGATTAATAAAACTCCTTCACTAAATTATAAAAAAATTCTCTTAAATAGTATCTTATAAAAAAGAAGATTAACCAAATGATACAAATTCTATATTTATAATCAAAGATTAAGTGAGTATTAATATATTTTGTTCAATAAAAAATATATCACTACTACTAATAGTAACTTAATTCTAATAATAATATTAACTTAAAAGTAAGATATATGTTTATATAATATAAAATATGTTTCGATCATATGTATATTAATTATTTTTAGTTGTTAAAGTTGACTGCATCAATTTTTTTCAATGAGTTTCAATAAATTTAGTAAAAGAATTGTTAAGACCTTTGTATTTTTCATAAAGTTAGAAAGGGTAGATATACAAGAGTCAAGACAAAAACAAAAAAATTTTAGAGATAGATCACACTCAGTCATTGTGAAGATGAAACTACGTGGTAGTAGGGTAAATACCAGTATTGATAAAATTCAAGAAAAATGCAGAAAAATTATCAAATAATAAATAACTGTAATAAAAAAATATTGTCCACAAATAAATAATTTCTTAAACAACCAAATTAAGAAAATTCTCTTACAAAAATTCAAACTAAAAAAATAGTATTATTTAAAGAAAAAATAAGTTGGACTTTATAAAGTGAGATAGTATTGATATACAAGAGTCAGAAAAAAAATATTTTAGAGATATAACTTTGTTTGAAAGTTTAAATCACACTCGGTCATTGTGAAGATAAAACCACTGTAGTAGTGTAGTAGAGTGATTACCGGTATTAATAACATTAAAAAAAATGCAGAAAATTACTAAATAATAAAAGCTGTGATATAAAAAAAATATTATCCCAAATAAATAGTTTCTTGAACAACCAAATTAAGAAAATTCTCTTAAAACAATTCAAACTAAAATAATAGTATTATTTAAAGAAAAAATAAGTTGGCTCAATCAAATTCTCTTTAGACCTTTGTATTTTTAATAAAGTGAGATAGTGTAGATATACCAGAGTCAAGATAAAAATAAGAATATTGTAGAGATAAAACTTTATTAAAAAGTTTACATCACACTCGGTCATTTTGGAGATGAAACCACGCTTTAGTAGAGTGATTACCATAACATTTAAAAAAAAGGCAGAAAATTATCAAATAATAAAAACTGTGATATAAAAAAATAATATTGTCCACAAATAAATGATTTCTTGAACAACCAAATTAAAAAAATTCTCTTAAGCAATATATATAAATATAAAGATTAGAGATAAAAAAAATTTAGGTACGAAATTAATATATATAGATTTTAGTTGAGAGAAATATTTAATATTGTTATTTAAAATATTTATTTATATATAACCACCTATTTAAAATAAATAGTCTTAGCTTACCTAATATATATATAATTTTAAATTTTTATATATTATGATAAGTAGAAAGTGAAAAAAAAATTAATTAGAAAAAAAGAGTAATATTAGGAATTAATTAGAAAGATAAATTATGAAATGAAAAAATTCTTGAATATAAAATAATGAATTGAGATAGAAATCATAATGAATTTGTGTATAAATCTTCGTATTCATCTATTAAACATTATTATATATTGTTATTATATATATATATATAAATAAATATGTTATGTAATATTATATATTTTAATATAAAAAATATTTTATATTATTAGTGTGAAAAAATATAAATATATATATAGTAAGAGTAAGAAAAAAAATACTTAATAATCTATATATATATAATGATGCTTAATTTTTAAAGTGTCCGGATTGCCGGGTCGAGAGCTGTGGTTAATTTGGATACTTGGGTCGGATTGTGGGTTGACCCGTTTTTAAATTTAAAACGGTTAAAAATAAAATTAAAAATGCTAAAGGTATGTTTCGAACTTGCAACCTAACAAAATAAGTATAACTCTTTAACCAACTAGGCTACAAAGACTTTATATTTTAAATTCACCACCAAATTTGATAAACGCGAGACCTTTTAATATTAATATAAGTTCAACTTTTTAACTAACTAATGTATATATATAATGATGCTTAATTTTTAAAGTGTCCGGATTGCTGGGTCGAGAGCTGTGGTTAATTTGGATACTTGGGTCGGATTGTGGGTTGACCCGTTTTTAAATTTAAAACGGTTAAAAATAAAATTAAAAATACTAGAGATATGTTTCGAACTTGCAACCTAACAAAATAAGTACAACTATTTAACCAACTAGGCTACGAAAACTTTACATTTGTAAATTCAACACCAAATTTGATAAACGCGGGACGTTTTAATATTAATATAAGTTCAACTTTTTAACTAACTAATCTATATATATAATGATGTTTAATTTTTAAAGTGTCCGGATTGCCGGGTCGAGAGTTGTGGTTAATTTGGATACTTGGGTCGGATTGTGGGTTGACCCGTTTTTAAATTTAAAACGGTTAAAAATAAAATTAAAAATACTAGAGGTATGTTTCGAACTTGCAACCTAACAAAATAAGTACAACTTTTTAACCAACTAGGCTACGAAGACTTTATATTTTAAATTCAACACCAAATTTGATAAACGCGGGACGTTTTAATATTAATATAAGTTCAACTTTTTAACTAACTAATATATATATATAATGATGCTTAATTTTTAAAGTGTCCGGATTGCCGGGTCGAGAGCTGTGGTTAATTTGGATACTTGGGTCGGATTGTGGGTTGACCCGTTTTTAAATTTAAAACGGTTAAAAATAAAATTAAAAATACTAAATGTATGTTTCGAACTTGCAACCTAACAAAAATAAGTACAACTCTTTAACCAACTAGGCTACGAAGACTTTATATTTTAAATTCAACACCAAATTTGATAAACGCGGGACGTTTTAATATTAATATAAGTTCAACTTTTTAACTAACTAATCTATATATATAATGATGCTTAATTTTTAAAGTGTCCGGATTGCCGGGTCGAGAGCTGTGGTTAATTTGGATACTTGGGTCGGATTGTGGGTTGACCCGTTTTTAAATTTAAAACGGTTAAAAATAAAATTAAAAATACTAGAGGTATGTTTCGAACTTGCAACCTAACAAAATAAGTACAACTCTTTAACCAACTAGGCTACGAAAACTTTATATTTTAAATTCAACACCAAATTTGATAAACGCGGGACGTTTTAATATTAATATAAGTTCAACTTTTTAACTAACTAATCTATATATATAATGATGCTTAATTTTTAAAGTGTCCGGATTGCTGGGTCGAGAGCTGTGGTTAATTTGGATACTTGGGTCGGATTGTGGGTTGACCCGTTTTTAAATTTAAAACGGTTAAAAATAAAATTAAAAATACTAGAGGTATGTTTCGAACTTGCAACCTAACAAAATAAGTACAATTTTTTAACCAACTAGGCTACGAAGACTTTACATTTTAAATTCAACACCAAATTTGATAAACGCGGGACGTTTTAATATTAATATGAGTACAACTTTTTAACTAACTAATATATAATGATGTTGAGTAAATGGATACTTGGGTCGGATTGTGGGTTGACTCACCCATAAACTTAAAACGGTTAAAAATAAAATAAAAAGTATTATCCGTAATTTTTATTCACGGTTTTTATATTATTACTCGTGCAAATGCACGGGCTAAATGCTAGTTAGATTAATAATTAGATTAAGAAAGAGAGTCAAAATATATAAAAAAATTAATTTAAAAAGTAGAGTAATTTATAGAGTTAATTAAGAGAGAGAAATTATGAATTGAGATAAAAATAATTTGTGTATAAACCTTCATATTCATCTATTAAACATTATTATATATTGTTATTATATATATAAAAATAAATATGTTATGTAATATTATATATCTTTATGTAAAAAATATTAATAAAAAAATATTTTATATTATTAGTGTGAAAAAATATAAAAATTTATATAGTAAGTAGAAAAAAATACTTAATAATTAGATTAAAAAAGAGAAATATATATATTACGAAAGATATTTATTCTCATACTTAAAATGCAGTAAACATCTCAGTAATTTATCTCAACCCAAAAACTCAAACTCAAAAGAATATTCTCAGAATATTTATTTTTATAATAAATTTTAATTTTTTCAATATTATCTATATATTTATCTAAAATTATAAATTGAACTCATAACTTTATAACAACTTATTAATTACTTTTAAATTCTCATTCAATTATTTATACAACTGCATAAAATAAATTAAACATTATTACATAAACACAAATTACATCTCACAAACAAAAAATACAACAAAACAAATTTTATTAAAATTATCATATATATATATATATATATATATATATATATATATATATATATATATATATATATATATATATATATATATATATATATATATATATATATATATATATATATATATATATATATATATATATATATATATATAAAGATTAGAGATAAAAAAAATAAATTAAATACGAAATTAATATATATATATAGATTTTAGTTGACAGAAATATTTAATATTGTTATTTAAAACACTTATTTATATATAACCACTTATTTAAAATAAATAGTCATAAAATATTTATTTATATATAACCACTTTTAAATTTTTATATATTATGAAAGTGAAAAAAAATTAAATTAGAAAAAAGAGATATTAGGAATTAATTAGAAAGATAAATTATGAAATGAAAAAATTCTTGAATATAAAATAAAGAAATTAATTTAGAAAGTAAAGTAATTACATAGAGTTAATTAATGGAGAGAAATTATGAAATGAGATAAAAATTTTAATGAATGTGTATAAACTTTCATATTCATCCATTATTATATATATTGTTATTATATATAAAAATAAATATGTTATGTAATATTATATATTTTAATATAAAAAATATTTTATATTATTAGTATGAAAAAATATAAATATTTATATAGTGATAGTAAGAAAAAATATATTTAATAATTAGATTAAGAAAGAGATGTAAAATATATAAAGAAATTAATTTAAAAGGTAAAGTAATTTATAGAGTTAATAATTTGTGTATAAACCTTCATATTCATCTATTAAACATTATTATATATATTGTTATTATATATATATAAAAATAAATATGTGATGTAATATTATATATCTTTATGTAAAAATATTAATAAAAAAAATATTTTATATTATTAGTGTGAAATATATAAAAATTTATACAGTAAATAGAAAAAAATACTTAATAATTAAATTAAAAAAAAGAAATATATATATTATGAAAGAAATTTATACATCTCTAACCCAAAAACTCAAACTCAAAATAATATTATCAGAATATTCATTTTTATAATAAATTTTAATTTTTTCAGTATTATCTATATATTTATCTAAAATTACAAATTGAACCCATAACTTTACAACAACTTATTAATTCTTTTAAAATTCTCATTCAATTATTTATATAACTGCATAAAATAAATTTAACATTATTACATAAACACAAATTACATCTCACAAACAAACAAAAAATACAACAAAACAAACCTTATTAAAATTATCATGAATTAAACATATAAATAAATTAAAATATAAATAAATAAAATATGTAAATAAATTAAAATATAAATAAGTTATATAAATTAATTAAAAACAAACTAAAATGACTTAAATGAAAGTTTTGAAAACCTTTTGAGTATGTGAAAAATGTTCCTGCATATTTGGGTTTTGAGGAGAAAGATTTTGTAAAAAAACTTAAAATGCAGTTGAGTGACCTATAATGGAGTTGTTTGTTGGTGGGTTGGAGATGATCTTATATTATGAGAGAGAAAATAAGGTAAGATAAATAAATTAAGAAAGAGAAATTACTTGAATTTTGTGAATGATTGTAGAGTTAGAAGCTACAAAAGGAGACCAAAGATGTTTTTGCAGCTACCTGAAATGATCAAATTCTTGAAAAAAAATAGAAATCAGTGAAAACGGATTGTTGAAACATAACGTAATGCAAATTCAATTATTGAAAGCTAGCATGATATTGATAGAGATATTGAGAAGATTATGAATAGAGATAGCACACGACAAAGGAGATTCAAGAAATAAAATACTCTGTATATGAAGATATCAATCTTCTCTCTTCAATTGAACCTCATTAATCTAAGATTATTTATAGGAATAAAATATTTGGATGGAGTAATACATTGGTTTAATTGTAGTTATATACGTTGATATAATCAATATTTATTTTATTGCTAGTTGATATTATCAATATTTATTGCTAAATTCAATTAATAGATAATTATAATATGATAACGGAAATTTTTTATTTTTACATATTTTTAATTAATTATGATATGATAACTGAATTTTTTTTTTTTACATATTTTCATTAATTATATATAATAATTGAATTTTTTTATTTTTATATATTTTCATATTTAATATTTAATGCTAAACTGAATTAATATAAATAAAATAATTTTATAATAAATATAATATAATAACTGAAATTCTTATTATTTTTATAATTTTTTATAATTAATATTAATGCTAAATTCAATTAATAAAAAATATTAATATATATATATATATATAAGAGTAACTGACATAGATAATTATGAAACTTAGTTAATAGAATTGATAAAAAAATATATATTTTATATTATTAGTGAGAAAATATATATATATGGTAAGGGAAATAAAAAAATTAATTAATAAAGATAAATGAAGAGAAAGAAATATATATATCTAACCCATAAAAATGTAGATCATTTTAGAGAGAGCGTGATGTACACCTCCATTATTTCAAAATTAAGCGTCATTAGATATTTATGAAAGAGAAATTAAGAGAGAGAAAATAATCCATATAAATTATAAAAGAAATTTTTAAATAATATAGTGAATAAATATAATTAAAAAGAACAATGATTAACTTTTTAAATAATATATTATAATTAAAAAATATGTCTGTACTATTTTTCTATTTAAAATAAGAAGATTAAGATAGAATTATAAAGAATGACTAACTATTTAAAAAGTTAACAAAATATTATGAATATGTCTCTTATATATATATTTTAATAAAATTAAAATATAATTAAATAAAAAAATTCTAATATTTTTTAAAAGGTTTATACAAAATTAAGAATATATGCATGTATTCTTTAAAATAAATTATATACTATAAGATATCAATTTAAGAAAAAAAAAAAAGAATGCAAGAGATCTTACAATTAAGACCGACGTGATAGCGTTCAATGAGTATTATCACGTCCAATGAGTATTTTTATCATAACAAGAACTTTATCTAATTGTTGTGCTCAACGGATAGTAACCACACATTCACGTTCAACGAAAGCAAGTAACAAAACTCATAATTATTTTAGCCGAATGCACTATTTACACAAGGCCATTGCCTTCTTTTCTTAGATCGACATTTTGTTTTGCAAGAGCTAAATAAAAATATATATTTTAATTTAGAATACATTTAATATATATATATATAATAATACTACATCATATTAATATAACTAGTAGACAAATAACGGTTAGAGAACAACTATTAGAGAAGTCCACTTATTTTATGAACATATCTTCAAATACTGGATCTACATAAAATTTGTATAAACATATATGGTCATTATAAACCAAAGGAAAAAAATGTACACATTTCTAAAAAAAATAAAAAAATAAACAAATATTAACTCCATAAAAAAAAAAGAAAAACATATTATTAAATTATGGAAAACCAAATCTATATTAAAATGTTTTTAAGAATGGTTATAACATACACTTAAAATAGACATTAAATTATAACGCTACACATTAAAGGTTATGTAAAATAAAAAACTTTAGAGGTAGCCACCAAAATACTAGAGTCTTGTTCTCATACGAAATATCTTCATATCCAACTTTTTGATCTGCGATTTTTTTCCAAACTCTAGCCATTCAGTGTTCCTCATCAGTGAGGGTACACCATTTCTTCTTCAACGAGACCAGACGAACAGTTCCTTTGACGAGCATAAGGCAAAAATTTTCCTATACCTCCTCAACTTTGCAATTCTTCCTATGAAATTCTACTAAATATATGAAGAACTCCTTAGAATTCACAAGAAGGGCCTCCACAAGCTTCATTGGCCTCAAACCTCGCAACCCAAGATTGATAATCATATTAAAATCGCGGAGAAATCCAACATACCGACACATAAAATTTCAAAAATATTTTTTTTTGGGAAAAAAGAAATATCTTTGAGAAGAGCTAAGAAATGTTAGCTCCTTATACACAGTTAAAAGACATGATCACCAATAAAAAATTAATAGAAATAATTTTTTTAGATTATATATGGTAAGGAAATATATATATTATATATATAATACGGGAAAACAAAATTAATTAAGAATGAAAAAGTGAGAGAGGATGAAGAAAATACGAGTGACTTGTTGAGGTGTGGTTGTTGCTGTTGGACTTTGTTAATTTAAGATTATTTATAAGAAGAAAAAATATTTGGGTGGAGAAGAATATGAAAAGTTGGTTTAATTGTATATAATTATAATATAAGTTGATGTTGTTGGAGGTTTTATAATTAATATTTAATGCTAAATTAAAATTTATTAAGTTATTTTATCTTAAACTACATTGATTAAAAGTTTTATAATTAATACTTAATGTTAATTCATTTAATGAGAAATTTGAATTAATATTTTATATATATATATATATATATATGGTATGAAAAAATAAAATTTAATTAGAAAATTAAAGTATGAAAGATGAGAGAAAGTACCTGAGAGCATGTCCTGTTCACAAGATCTGCGGCTCTTAAAGGTTGTCCTTTCTTTCCGTTTGAGGTGTTCCTTTGTCGAGATTACTTCAACATTCAACCAAGGGCACAGGGGTTTCGAACATCTCTTACGCTAATTCCAATTCAAAGGAACGAAGTAAGTCGACTGATAAGGAAAAGAAGGTCGACCATCTGCCTATTTTTTTTTTCAATCTTCCACCCTGCTGAAACTAAAAGCTGCATATGTTGTATTTTGGTCTCCACTCAATAATTAAAATATTATTTTTATTTTATAATATTTTAATATTTTAAGTATTATAAAATTACATTTTTAAAATTATTATAAAATTACATTTTTAAAAATATTAAAACATTTTAATATAATTAATAAAAAAAATATTAATTTATTTAAAATATATATTTATTAATTAAATATATAACTAATATTCTTATATTATATTATATTATAAAATTTGAGAATTTAAACCTTTAAAACGTATTAATATAATTAATAAAAAAATAATATATTAATTTATTTAAAATATATATTTATTAATTAAATATATATATATATATAACTAATATTAAATAAATTAAAATATAAAATATTTTTATAATTTAAAATATATTATAATATTAAAAACATTATAATAATAAATTTGAGAATTTAAACCCTTAAAAACGTGTTAATATAATTAATAGAAAAAATATATTAATTTATTTAAAAAATATATTTATTAATTCAATATATATAACTAATATTAAATAAATTAAAATATAAAATATTTTTATAAATTAAAATATATTATAATATTAAAAACATTACAAATTATAAGAATAAATTTGAGAATATATAATTAATTTTCTTATATTATAAAAAAAATTGAGAATATATAACTAATATTTTTATATTATAATAAAATATAAAATATTTTTATAATTTAAAATATATTATAATATTAAAAACACTTAAAAATAAGAAAAAATAGGGGAAATATATTAATTTATTTAAAATATATATTTATTAATTAAATATATAACTAATATTTCTATATTTTAGAGCATATTATTTGGTGAGGGAATGACTTGCCCTGAAAAAATGAAATAATTTTTTTTCTTTTCTCTCTTTCCTCCCACTTTTACATTGCCAAGTCATTCCCTTATCAAATTTCCTCACCAAATTTCCTTTCTCTATCACTTCTCTATATTATATAATAATTAAAAAGTCAGGAATGTAGGATGCACTGCCTCTTTTACTTTTATTTTTACTTTTACATACAACCCAACGCATAAAATAAAATAAAAACAATTATATGCCCTTTTACACATACAACCCTTTTACAACATATGCTCTAATTACTTGAAGTGAAATATACTTGATGTGTAGTGATAGTTTACTTTAAGCAGTAATATATAATATATATATATATATATATATTCTTAATTAGAGATCATCCATTGGGTATGAGTTAAACAGCCCATTTAATAAATAAGAAATATATTTGTTTTTTAAAACATAAATGGACTTAGAATAGTGGTCCATGATAGAATATGAATTTATTTATATAGGTTATGGGTTTAAATCTCACCATAAATATTTTTTAATAATTTTTTAAAACTAGAATTATGGCACCCAAAATTATTTTTACCTATTTTTAGGTGGGTCTAGAGCAGCCTAGAACTCGGGACCGACTCTACTTTACTAAGGTTGTTTTTATCCAATATTTCATTATAGCATTAGTCAACTCTAGTTATACAACTGTAACCCTTAAAGTGAATTTGGTACCTAATTATTTTAATTAGGTATAAATTCATATTTAATATTTTAAAAATTATAAAATTTCACATTTATAATATTTAACTAACTTAATATATATATATATATATATATATATATATATATATATATATATATATATTAAATAAATTAATAACTTTTTAACAACAAATTTAACTATTTTATTTGGATAATTATTTATATGTTTTAAAACATATTTTAAATAATTGACATATTAAAATTTATATTTATACATTTTACATTTTAAATAAATTTAATACATTTAACTTATTAAATTAATTTTAAATTTTAAATTAAAATAAATTAATAATTATATTTTATAATTTTAACTAAAAATATAATTTAATATGTATAAATAAATAATTAACATAAGTATGTCAAAATACGATTATTTTGACACGATGACACAATTTAGTCGGAATGACAAGAAACACAAATTTAAACACGAGTTAGCACGATACGTATAAACTTGTAGACACGAAAAAAGTCTGTGAATCATAATATTTTGAGTGGGTTAAGACACGATACGACACAGATAAGACTGTGACACGACACAACACGACACGATTAAGAGTTTAACACGATTTACCCGAGTCGAATACGAACGTTTATGCACGATGTGCATCTCTAATTCTACCAGTTACATTGTTGCAGCCCTAGGCACCCAATGTCTAAGGAATTTCTCAATGGTCTGTTTAGAAGTTTATGCCCTTTATGT
This sequence comes from Impatiens glandulifera, assembly GCF_907164915.1. Lineage (NCBI taxonomy): Eukaryota > Viridiplantae > Streptophyta > Magnoliopsida > Ericales > Balsaminaceae > Impatiens > Impatiens glandulifera. Next base: position 37,976,116 of record NC_061863.1, on the reverse strand, counting down.
GGGAGGAAGGCTGATGAATGGCAAAATTGTGATAGTGATCTATTTGGGTGATTTTGTAAATAAACTTTCAACTAAGAATTGTGATGGATTATATAAGTTTATTATTGGTCTTTTTTGTGATGGTACAGATTGCTCCCACTTTCACTTTTTTGTGTCTCCGCGGAGTTTCACTTGCTATCCGTAAAAGCCTACATGTTCAATGTTCTGTAATTGCTTGTGCACAGTTGGAATCGGCTATAGCATTGACTTACATGAGCTGGTTGGCCAGTTTTCCATCATGTTACTCAACTTTTTGAGTTTGGCTTTCAATTAGACCGACTATATATAATATGCCTTGAGTGCACCAACTTCAATAGATAAATAAATACTAATATTAATATATATGACTTCAAATTTTCATTAAAGCCAATGTAAGCCATATACCAACATTTATCAAATTTTAAGTGTATTATTTATAAAGATCAATGCAGGAAAATTTAAACTTTAGAGTAATTTTTATCCTTGATTCATTCACATTTATATTAGGTATTGAATGTTGTCTATGATGGTGCATCTAGATTAGAACTGGGCAATGGGTTGGATAAATACGAACCGACACGATTCAACACGAAATTTTTACGGAACGACAAAATACGATATTATCTCACTTAGGTATTGGGTTGACATAATACAACCACGAGACAACACGATCAAGACACGATTATAAGTTTATACGATTGTAACACGGTTACTAGTCAACACAGACACATCACAAGTATAGACACGACACAAATATAAGCACGACACGAGCACGAGTATACACACACGAAACGACATAAACACAATTAGTCATATGACTTAAGTTACTCACATTAACATTCTCTAAACTATTACATTTTTATTCCATTAATAAATTATTTAATTTTATAAATATAATAATTATAATTATAATTAAACATACTAAAATTCAATAAAAAAATATTAACTTAAATAATATAAATTAAAATATAAATAAAATAAATAAATTATATGAATAGAGATGTGAGTCTATTAATAATTTTTTTCAATATTACTTTTATTAATTGCTTATTAGTTATTTATAATTTCAATTATTGTTAATACATAAAATAATAAATATATAATAATAATTTTAATTTTAATAATATATATTTATAATTGGATTAATTGCTACCCACCTTTCCTATTTTCTTACTCAAACTACTCACTCTTATTTTTACATTATCAAATTATCAAGTCTCTTCCATGTCTCCTATTATTTGATCACATATTTAGTTCTTTATCATCAATTTTTTTAAAAAAATCTTAAATCACTCCAAAGTTTTACAAGTTAATAAAAAACTTTACGTAACAAAAAAATTTATAAAATAAAAAGATTAAAATAATATTATAAATTAAATAAAAATATAATTTATAAAATTAATACTAATACAAAAAAAAAAAAAAATACAATAGTGAATAGTTGTAGAAATTTATGTTAAGTTAAAAAATTTGAAACAACTTTTAATTATATATCAATAATGATAATTTTTTCCTAAAAAAATATCCACTACTTACCATCATAATTGATTAATATTTGAATATCACTAAATATTTATATATAAAATCTTAAATCACTCTAAAATTTTAAAAATTAATAAAATATTTAAAAAAAATATTATTTTATAATAAAAAATCTCCACTACTTTTAATTATTTATAATAATAAATATTATATACCTAATTAGGTATAAATTCTTATATAATATTTAAAAATTATAAAATTTCACATTTATCATATTTAACTAACTTAATATATATTTTTAATAATTAAATAACTTTATAACAATCAATTTAACTAATTTTATTCGAATAGTTATTTTATGTTTTAAAACATATTTTAAATAATTGATATTTAAATTATTATTTATGAAACTATATCTTAAAATTTATATTTACACATTTTACATATTAAATAACTTTTTAAATAAATTTAATACATTTAACTTATTAAATTAATTTAAACTTTCTAAATTATAATAAATTAATAATCATATTTTATCATTTTTACTAACAATATAAATTAATATAAATAAATAAATAAATAAATGAGTGTGTCAAGACATGATTGTGTTGACACGATGCCAAAATTTAGTCGGAATAACATGAAACACGAATTTAAACACGAGTTAGTACGACATGAATAAATTCGTAGACACGAATAACACGACACGAAAGAATCCGTCAATCATAATATTTTGAGTAGGTCAAGACACAATATGACACAGATAAGATTGAGACACAACACAACACAATACGATTAAGAGTCTAACACGACTTGCCCGAGTCGAATACGCATGTTTATGCACGATGCCCAGCTCTAATCCAGATAAGTATTCTCGTCCTCAAGCAAATCAGGTCTTCTAAATGTAATACTAAGATTAATAATTCAGGCATTGGGCTCATTGAATCTAGTTCTTTGTGTTTAATTCTAAATATTTGATTTCTCATGTGAAGAAAACTCGGGATAAAAATATAAAACAAAAATAGAAACAACAAGTGTTTAAATATATAGTTAGATTTATCATTTCACACAGTAAATTTGTTCCTCATAATGACTTTTACATGAAAAATTCCTTAAATTGTGTTTTGTTATGATTTGTTACTCTACTAAGTGCAAAAGGAAGAAAGAGGGAATGTAGATGATAAACCAAACTTGAAACCTTTAAGCTTGACTTTAAACAATAAAGTTCTAATCTACATCATAGTAATAACTTACAGTAATAATTGATTAATATTTATATATCACTAAATCATTTAAAAACTCTTAAAACACTCTAAAATTTTAAATTTTAATAAAAAATATTTATAAAATAACTTGATTTATCATAAAAAAATCTCTATTAATTTTAATTATATATAATAATAAATATCATATACCTAATTATTTTAGTTCGGTATAAATTCTTATCTAATATTTTAAAATTTGTAAAATTTCATATTTAAAATATTTAACTAATTTAATATATATAAATATATTAAATAAATTAATAACTTTGTAACAACAAATTTAACTATTTTATTTGGATAATTATTTATATGTTTCAAAACATATTTTAAATTATTGACATATTAAAATTTATATTTACATATTTTACGTATTAAATAAATTTAATACATTTAACTTATTAAATTAATTTAAATTTTCTAAATTAAAATAAATTAATAATCATATTTTATAATTTTTACCAAAAATATAATTTAATATATATAAATAAATAATTAACATGAGTGTGTCAAAATACGATTGTGTTGACACGATGACACAATTTAGTCGGAATAACACGAAACACAAATTTAAACACGAGTTAGCACGATACGAATAAACTTGTAGACACCCAAAAAATTCATGAATTATAATATTTTGAGTGGGTCAAGACACGATACGACACAGATAAGATTGAGACACGACACAACACAACATGATTAAGAGTTTAACACGATTTACCCGAATTGAATACGAACGTTTATGCACGATGCCAATCTCTAATTCTACCCGTTACTTTATTGCAGCCCTAGACACCCAATGTCTAAGGAATTTCTCAATGGTCTGTTTGGACGTTTATGCCCTTTATGTGGGACGAAGGCTGAGGAATGGATAAATTGTTATAGTGATCTATTTGGGTGATTTGGTAAATATACTTGCTACTAAGAATTGTGATTGATTATATAAGTTTATTATTGGTCTTTTTTGTGATGGTACAGATTGTTCCCACTTTCACTTTTAGTTCTGCTTGTGTCTGCGCGGGAGTTTCACTTGCTATCCGTAAAAACCTACATGTTCAATGTTCTGTAATTGCTTGTGCACAGTTGGAATCGGCTATTGCATTTGCTTACATGAGCTGGTTGGCCAGTTTCCCATCATTTTCCTCAACTCTTTGAGTTTGGCTTTCCATTAGACCGACTATATATAATATTCCTTGAATGCACCAACTTCAAGAGATAAATAAATAAATACTGATATTAATATATATGACTTCAAATTTTTATTAAAGCCAATGTAAGCCATATACTAAAATTTATCAAATTTCAAGTATATTATTTATAGAGATCAATGCAGGAAAATTTAAACTTTACAGTAATTTTTATCCTTGATTCATTCACATTTATGTTAGGTATTGAATGTTGTTTTTGATGGTCAATCAAGATTAGAACTGGACAATGGGTTGGATAAATACGAACTGATACGATCCAACACGATATTTACGGAACGACACAATACGATATTATCTCATTCGGGTTTTGGGGTGACACGATACAAACACGAGACAACACGATCACTACACGATTATGAGTTTATACGATCGTAACACGGTTACGAGTCGAGACAGACACATCAGGAGTATAGACACGACACAAATATAAGCACGACACGGGCACGGGTATACACACACGAAACGACATAAACACAATTAGTCACATGACATAAGCTACTCACATTAATATTCTCTAAACTATTACAATTTTATTCCATTAATAAATTATTTAATTTTATAAATATAATAATTATAATTATAATTAAACATATTAAAATACAATAAAAAAATATTAATTTAAATAATATAAATTAAAATATAAATAAAATAAATAAATTATATGAATAGAGATGTGAGTCTATTAATAATTCTTTTCAATATTATTTTAATTAATTACTTATTAATTAATTATTTATTTATAATTTCAATTATTATTATTACATTAAATAATAAATATATGATAATAATTTTTATTTTAATAATATAATAATATATATTTATAATTGGATTAATTGCTACACACCTTCCCCGTCTTCTTACTCAAACAAACTACTTTTAATTATATTAAATAAAAAATTTATAATATAGAATTATAATAATTTTTTTCCTAAAAAATATCCACTACTTGCAATAATAATTGATTAATATTTTTATATCACTAAATATTTAAAAACACAATCTTAAATCACTCTAAAATTTTAAAAGTTAATAAAACATTTAAAAAAACTTTATTTTATAATAAAAAATCTCCACTACTTTTAATTATTTATAATAATAAATATGATATACCTAATTAAATAATTAGGCATAAATTCTTATATAATATTTAAAAATTATAAAATTTCACATTTATCATATTTAACCAACTTAAATATGTTAAATAAATTATTAACTTTATAACAACAAATTTAACTAATTTTATTTGAATAATTATTTTATGTTTTAAAACATATTTTAAATAATTGACATTAAAATTATTATTTATAAAACTATATCTTAAAATTTATATTTACACATTTTACATATTAAATAACTTTTTAAATAAATTTAATACATCTAACTTATTAAATTAATTTAAAATTTCTAAATTATAATAAATTAATAATCATATAGTAAAAATATAATTTAATATATATATAAATAAATAATTAATTAAATGAGTGTGTCAAGACACGACTGTGTTGACACGATGACAAAATCTAATCGGAATAACATAAAACACGAATTTAAACACGAGTTAGTACGACACGAATAAATTTTTAGACACGAATAACTCGACACGAAAGAGTTCGTGAATAATAATATTTTGAGTGGGTTAAGACACAATATGATACGAATAAGATTGAGACACGACACGATTAAGAGTCTAACACGACTTTCCCGAATCGAATACGAATGTTTATGCAAGATGCTCAACTCTAATCGTATTCTCATCCTCAAGCAAATCAGGTCTTCATAGATTTTTAAGGATTTAGAAGATTTAGAAAATGTGCAGTTTGTCTTTTCCAATGTAATACTAAGATTAATAATTCAGGGCATTGGGCTCATTGGATATAGTTCTTTTTGTTTAATTCTAAATGTTTAATTTCTCATTTGAAGAAAACCCTGGATAAAAATATAAAACAGAAATAGGAACAACAAGCGTTTAAGGTATATAGTTAGATTTATCATTTCACACAGTAAATTTATTCCTCATAATGACTTTTACATGAAAATTTCCTTAAATTTTGTTTTGTTATGATTTGTTACTCTACTAAGTGCAAAAGGAAGAGGGAATGGAGATGATAAACCAAGCTTGACTTTAAATAATGAAGTTCTGATCTACCATTATAGTAATAACTTGAGAGTTTGTAGGCATGTTTTTAGTTTTTCTTTGCACATTTGCTCTCTGGTTGTTCTCATTAATACAAAAAAAAAATTATATTAGTTGTTTGTAGATCTTTAATTGACAGGATAAAGGAGAGACTAAAAGATAATATCTTGCAGGGTTAATTGCAAAGTGTGTAATTTGTTTATGCATTGAATATTTTGTCTATTATTACTTTAAGAAAAAAATTCGAAAAGATAATATATATTGATGAATTGTCAAATTTTCATTCTAATTGCGCTGGTAACTGTATGGATAATCGAGATCGTATTGATTTATCAAATTGTGATAGATTGAGTTCTAAGTATTTGAATGTGATAGAAACTTTTATGAATTTCATTTCGAGATGGTGGCAATGGTGGAAAAGTTAACTAGAATGTTACCTTTAGCCGTTCATGAAAGAATTTTCTAATTCATTTCCTTATAATGTGTATCCAACATATAACTGCTGTTAATGATTGAAGTTGATACTACTCAAAATTCAACCTAAGAATACATTTTTTTTGTACAGTTTTTGGAATTTTGATGCACTTTTTCAACCACAACAACATCCTGCCTGTGATTCTCATTACACATTCTTCCTCTAAGGTCTATCTTATTTTATACAGATAACTCACAAGGGATGGTCCAATCACTACAACAAAAAGGACTTTTGGCGACGCTTAAAAGACTTCTGCCAACCATTAAAAGCGTCACCAAAAAGATCACCGACCCTTATTCTTATGTCGCCAAAAGCAGGGTGGGCGTAAGTTTTAGCAACGCTTATTTAACGCCGGTAACATTAATTTAATCGTCGCCAAAAGTCAATTTTATTTTTAAATTTATTTTTAGTTTCTTTTAACAAATTTATTTGAATCTTTATTTTTTATTATTTTTAAATTAAATAATCTTGAAAATCTTTAAAAAGAACATTTAGAAAATCATTATCTACCAATTATTAACATTTTAAATAATAATAAAAAAACATAAATCCTCTTAACAATTTTATCTTATAAAATCATATATATTACAAGTTTTTAATGATGTTATAATGGTTTAAGAAAACAATTAGACTAAAAATAAATTTGTATACTTAAAAGACAAAAAAACAATTAAATACTATATATACGCCGAGATCCAATAGAACTGGCTGGTAGACAATATTACACTGGATCTTCTTCACTTCCATCATCGTTGTCTTTATCATCTTTGTTATCTTCTGAACCCGACAAAAGATAACAACATAGGCTCAACAAAAGATAACAACAATTTAATGTTTTTATATGGTTCTTGATCAAGTTTAAAAAAAATATGAATACGACTAAAGGCTCACCTGAAGTCCATCGAAATCACATAACATAGATATTGTGAGTGAACAATTGAGCTGAGAACCAACATAGACGAATGAAATTTTTTCCACCAAATAATAAAAAGAAATCTTACCAACAACATCAATAGTCATGCTCGAGGTATAACCAGTGGCAGAACATACGGGATAACCTAAAAGAAGCAAAACCATATAAAAACATTAAATATTATGAATGGTAAATAATTTACCTTGACCAATCTTATTAGATGGTGTTTCAATTGTTTGAAAAAAAATCTCCAATCATTATATGGTTTGTTCAAATGATTGAATGATACTGTAATTATTGATCGAATAATACTGTAATTCTACGACAGAAGAAGAGGTAATTGTTGTTCATCCTATAAGTGTTGTTCATAAAATCATCTAAAACAAAAAAACAACTAGTCAGATTTAGATATGAAGAAAACATACATTTTTTCTTAATATGATTTTCACTTACTTGTATGGCCATTTCCTTGTATGCTTGTAAGTGGATCCAAACAATTTCTTTTAATGCCTGAACATCCACATGTTTAGATGTTTTGTCATAGTTGACTTCAATCTTATTTACATGTAGAATTCATAATAGTTAATTAGTAAATACTCTTAAACTATTACAACTTAACATATGATCATCAAAAGAAATATTTACAATGGTATACACTTCATTTAGATTATATTCCGAAAAAAATCATTTCTGAGAGAATATATGTAACAAAATACCCATTTTCAAATAGACTCATCAATCAGATCCAAAAGAAAATAATGAAGATAAATATAGAGCCAATAAGATAAACCCTCACCCTTTACAAATACAAGATACAATCAATTAAATCCCACCTCACATTATTGTCCACATAACATGTTTGTATCAATTTTTTTTAAAGATGTTTTTTAACAGAAAGTGAGTGATTCTATGAACAACCAAAGCTATAGAATTCTATTATACAAGTAATATGACTAACTCTCTTTTTATGTTCAAAGGAAGTACTATATAAAGGGATAGTCACATAACAACAATAGGAGCTCCAAATCTACAGTTTTCTTTATTTCCGACCTTTTATTGGTAAGCAACTATATGACAATCTCTGGAATAGCATTTTACAGATCCTATGATTTGTATTATTTAAAACAATGAAACAATCAGATACTTTTTAACCAACCTGACGAGGCTAAGGAACAAGTGTGTCAGTGTCCTCTGCATCACAATGAACATCTTCATTGGATGCTTCAGTTAAACCTACAAACCCAGAAGAATAAAATTAATAATAAACATATGAATTATTTGAAATAGGAAATAAATTGAGAACTGTAATTGTAATATTCCGTCCATAAGCTTCTAAGGCCTACTTACCTTTTTGATATTTCCAATGATCAGGACCCGCCCAAACATTGTGTTTTAAATTAAGCCCCAAACTCAGAAACAAATATTCGTCAACATTCTCTATTCTATCTTCCACATTAGGGGGTTGAAAAATAGATGGTTCATTCTCCTGCAATATTCAACCAGAACTGTTGTAAAGAATCATCCTTTACTCTTTTTCAATGCTAGGACAAAAGGATATTACATAATTCTGGGCCTTGTTTGATGAAAGGTTATTTAGAAATAATCCAAATATTTCCTAGCATGAATTAATTCATTCAAATAATCAATCAAATACTTTATTTTTATAATATTTTAAACATTTAACACAAATGACATAAGTTAAGAAGGTTTGAAAGACAACCTCATAATCACCTCCGGAAATAGGGTCTTCCCCATTCGGATCTTCATTCTCGAAACCCCATGTTGCAAAATCTTCAATTCCAATATTCCTCATTAGTGTTATAAGTTTCATGAAATTCTTCATTTACACTATCAACTGAAGTAAACATAATGGGTGACCTTTGACTACTTTCACCAAATAGATTCACTATGTGCTTGAGTGAGGGAGAAATCTCCTCCGACTTGCCTATGGAATTCACAATCCTATCAATGCAATGTATATGGATCATAACAAGAAAATTTTCACAAAGAGATGTAAGAGTAAAGGATAACAACACACTGTAATTGTTAGCATACCAATATCCAGTCATGTTTGTCCTTTATACTAAACAACTTATATTCATTTTATATTTAATTTCAGGTCCTATAAAATGAGAATAGATCCCTAGGTTATAGGCAAGAAATGAATAGTGCGGAAATCTATACTCTCCTCCCTACAAAGTTCCCTTTTATATTTCCCATTGAAACAAAGTCATAATCACCATGAAATCAAAACCAACATACCTCTGGCGAAAGAAAGATCAATACTATCAAATTTCTTCACATTGAGGGACTCAAATGACGATTCAAGTGTTGATGAAGGCGATACCTGCAAATGCATTTACTTAGTTTTGAAATCATCATTTTGTAAAACAATTATTATTACTGAATACTAACCTTCTAGTATGACTCTATCTTAGAATTGCCTTCACCATGACCATCTTTGGATCCATCTTCATCCACAACATTATCTGGCATAGTAGCTAAAGCATCAAGAAGCTAACAAATAAGAATTCTGCACAAATCATACACAGCTATTGGATCATTCGATATGATATTCTTTTTACGCATATTGATACGTAAACGATCTCAAATCGTAATATTAGTATAGCATTTATGTAGATCGATAAATTTATACAAAAAAGACACGTCCATGAAAAAACAGAAGTGAGAAAACATGGACAACAAGAGCAAAGAGAACACAATACAATGTAAATTCCTAGAGAAGCATTTAACTATTCTTGGAAGCAATCCAGTCAGTCCCTTCTCTTTGAGTCAACTGAGATTCATATTATCATCAACAATGGAAAGATTCACATATAATAATAGCAGCAGAAAGCATAGCAAAAACAATTCACTTGAAGGAAACTGTACCTATTCACACATTTTCTTAATAAAAATAAGTTGTGTTAGTCATTCAGATTTCAGACATATGGTAGTTTTGGATAGTAAGGCTGAAGCTTGATTTGTCAACTTCAAAATATGGGGTTTAGAGGCTGAAGAACATTAGTATACACATTTCTCTCGAGTACAAATTGCATATAGTACCTTCTTGAAATACCAGAACACCATATACATTTTTTCATGGTTAAGTTAAAAGTAGGGAGACTATAGCCACCGTTCCGTTAATGTGACTGTTCATCATTTGTTTGTTTTAGGACAGAGTTAATCAACAAATACGAGCTCATGATTTGCATAATTTATTTATGTCCATTTTACTAATTTGAGATATAAAGTAAAAGAATCATATCATTTAAATACGTACTTCTTAAAGCGTATAAACAACTTGTTATGCATATATTTAATTTTTTAACAAACATGAGTCAAGATATGAAGAATACAAGAAACAACTAACCGTAATCATTCAATTGTGACGATGATAAGTATTAAGACCTCGAACGTGGGCTTGGAATTGACTGCAAACACCCGATTGGAGAGTTCAGAAGGTTACAATGTATGAAAGAAAAACCTACACTAGTAAAAAAAGACTTTATAACAATTGGTTTACGAATCACTATTAACTTCCAAACCAATCATTATAGGCCTATAACGATTGGTCAAAAACCAATCGCCTTCAATCGACATTTTAAATTTCTTCTAATCAATTGTATTAAAAATATTAAATATATCGATATAGAATTTATCATTAATGATCAATATATTAAGTCATAGTTTACCCTTAATTTTTAAAAAATACAAGACATGGAGTTTGAAAAGAAATACCTTTCTCTATGAAGAATCATTATTGTAAATTTTATAAGCAGAATTTCTATCAAAGCATAATCCATTGACTCCACTAAAGCCTTCGATATACAATACAATAATCTTAATACCCCATTTGGTTTACAGGCACACACTTAGTTTCTGATAATCTTTGAAGTTTAACAAGATATAAGTTGTGCTTAGCTTTGGCTATGAATTATGGTCACCAATAAACCTAATATAAAGGGTCCAAATCCATGAGAAATCTTAATCTCAAAATATGTAACATTATTATTACCTCAATCTAAATAAATAAAATCTTTGGTGTCAGTTTATGAATCAATTGCAAAATTAAAAATATAATTGTTGCTATCCAATAATCCTAATGCCCCCATATGGGTTACATGCCCGCATTACCAAGCACGACAAATATAATATCAGTTCTAATTAATATATTCATAAGCTTAATATGTATATATATCGATGTGGGAATATATTTATAACAATCTGGTAGATTTGCACCACTTCCTCCAAGATCATTAAAATATTCTGAAAATGTGTCCATTGTGGATGGATCTGGTTGGTCTTGATCTTCACGTTTTCAACACATCTTACATGAATGACTACACACTATTGCAATTACACTACTATAGATACATAACATATTATGATATTATTAATTCACTCATAACTTATAACATATATTTTCTTATCCAAAACTTAAATTCTCTCAAATAAATTTCAATGTTGGCGATTCTTCTTCTTCTTCAGATGATGAGGATACTATGATAGGATCGGTGTAATCAATAGAGACGGGGTCTGACTATTGATGACGACTTAAGAAAAACGGTTTGATAGATATACTGTTAAGGATTTAAATCATTTTCTATTCTGCACAAACCCTTGCAAACTCTTGAACGATTCAAGTGCGGAAACATTTGCTCAAGCTTGACGCTAAGAACTAAGAATGAGAGGATAACAGAATGAAAAAGACACAACATTTGTTTATGGATGTTCGGAGAAAACTCTCCTACCCCATTTTCCAACCACCAGAAGGATTCACTATAAGTGTTGGGTCAAATTATTTTGATGATGAAATAACTTTTGAGTGTTGATACAGGTGTATTGAGACAATTCATTATTAGATTTGGATCTAATGAGGGTCATTAGACCGATTTTGATTTTCATTCGCATAAAATTAGACGCACAGTCTAACTCATCGGAGTTAGACGTGCAGTCTAATAGATGTGTAAAGAATTAGACGGATGGTCTAATGAATACACAGAATTAGACGTAAGTCTAATAGAATTAGACGTAAGTCTAATAGAATTAGACGTACGGTCTAACTCATCGGAGTTAGACGTGTAAGTCTAATAGATGTGTAAAGAATTAGACGGATGGTCTAATGAATACACGGAATTAGACGTAAGTCTAATAGAATTAGACGTACAGTCTAACTCATCGGAGTTAGACGTGTAAGTCTAATAGATGTGTAAAGAATTAGACGTATGGTTTAATGAATACACGGAATTAGACGTAAGTCTAATAGAATTAGACGTACAGTCTAACTCATCGGAGTTAGACGTGTAGTCTAATAGATGTAAAGAATTAGACGCAAGTCTAATGAATACGCGAAATTAAACGTGGGTCTAATGGAATTAGACGTAAGTCTAATATATTCGGAATTAGACGTACAGTCTAACTCATCGGAGTTAGACGTATAGTCTAATATATTAATAATTAGACGGGTAGTCTAATTAGTGAAAGTTAGACGTGAGTCTAACTCCTTCAGACAAGTCTGAGGTAGAACTGGAATTAGACGTGTAGTCTAACTTAGTGGAGTTAGACGTGCCAGTCTAATGGTTATTGAATAATTAGATGGGTAGTCTAAAAACTGAAAGTTAGACGTGCGTCTAACTCCTTCAGATAAGTCTGAGGTAGAACCGGAATTAGACGTGCAATCTAACTTAGTGGAGTTAGACGTGCCGGTCTAATGGTTATTGAATAATTAGAAGGGTAGTCTAATTAGTGAAAGTTAGACGTGCGTCTAACTCCTTCAGATAAGTCTGAGGTAGAACTGGAATTAGACGTGCAGTCTAACTCAGTGGAGTTAGACGTGCCGGTCTAATGGTTATTGAATAATTAGACGGGTAGTCTAATTAGTGAAATTTAAACGTGCGTCTAACTCCTTCAGACAAGTCTGAGGTAGAACCGGAATTAGACGTGCTAGTCTAACTCAGTGGAGTTAGACGTGCCAGTCTAATGGTTATTTTAATTAGACACGAGTCTAATTCTATTAGACCAGACGGTCTAATAGACGTTTTTCATTAGAAGGAGTTGACCTATTTCATTAGATTGATTTTCACAATCCGTCTAACTAAAATACGTCTAATGCTCAGTTTAAGCAGTACGCTTGAATCTAGCATTTCTCCTACCCACGTGCTATAGCTGTACCTTACTTCTACTCCACTTTCTTGTGAAGATTATTATAGAAGCTATATACATCCAATCAAGGAATGCCACGTAAGAGAATTTTCCTCACATTACCCGTTTTGCAGGTACATCCCTAATGGAATATTCGGCGCACTACCAGTTTTGTACGACCATAATCCTTGTACTCAGAACCTGCTGTGTACAATGGAGGCTTTCCATTGGAAGAGTGCCACGTATCATTCTTGAAGATTCGACTGTTAGTTCTGCTTAGTATTTTACCAATCCTAAAGACAACGGACGAAAGACCTTACGAGTAACCTCACGAACAAGCGAATACAAATGAACAAGCAATCTGATTTTGCTGAGAGAGAAACTACTCAATCATCTTGCTTACTGAACTTATTCTGTGAAGCTTCTTTCTGATTGTACTGTGCGTGAATCGAGAGAGAGAGAGAGCTAGAATCAAAGCACTTTTAACTGAGTGATATTCTTCATCTTGTAATTGAATAGAAAGTGTTATGTTCAATAGTGAGCTAAGTGTGTGTAAACTATATTTGAATCTCATCATATTATAGTGAATCCTTCCGGTGGTTGGAAGAAGGGGTGACGTAGGAGAGTTTCTCCGAACATCCATAAACAAACTGTTGTGTTCTTCATTTCCGTCATCTTTTCATATTTCATCTTGTGCTTCAAACCCAAGTAAACAATTCTGCCTTGAATCCGTTTCAAGTGTTTACACAAGTTTGCGTAGAATAGAAAGCAAATTAAATCCCTAACATGATTTCTTTCAAACTGTTTTTCATAAGCCTTCATCCTTAGCCAGACCCCCGTCTCTATCGATAAAGCCGATCCTATCAATAAGTTTCTTAGAATCAAATTCAGTCAAACGATTAGCTCACTGTTGAACAGAACAGACTCTGTTCAACTTACAATATGATGAAGTATATCACTCAGCTAAAACAATGCTTTGATTCTAACTCTATCTTGTTAAACACACAGTAAAACAAGAAAGCAGCTCTTTAGATTGTAAATTTAGTACATCTCTCGTATGCATATTTCTCAGTGTTCAACAATTGTGTCATGCGGTTCTTCCGTTGTCCTTGAAGATCTTTAAATAAGGAACATGTACCAATGGTCGAATCTTCCATAATGACACGTGGCGATCTTCCATTGAAACGCCTTCAAAGTACACAACAGACTCTGAGCACCAGGATCGTGGCCTTACCAATCTGGTAGTGCGCCAAATATTCTTCTAGGATATTCCTGCAAAAACAAGTAGTGGGAAGAATATTTGCTTACGTGACATTAACAAATTGGTTGCAACTGGATGTCATACTAATCTTCATTGAAAAGTGGAGCAGGAGTAGCGTACAACTAGCTGATCGTGGGTAGACGTGTGCTAACTTCAAGCAACTACTTAAGCATGGAATTAGACGTATTTCAATTAGACGACCTCGTCTAATGAAATTAGACGCTCCCGTCTAATAGTAGGATCCATTAGACCACCTGGTCTAATGAGATTAGACGACACGTCTAATTACGGTTCCCTTCACACTAATCTGAAGGAGTTAGACTGCACGTCTAACTCTCATACGTTAGACGACACGTATAACAATGCATCCCTTTAGATTAATCTGATGGAGTTAGACTGCACGTCTAATTCTCATCTGTTAGACTGCATGTCTAACTACGTATCCATTAGACTGCACGTCTAACTACGTCTGTTAGACTGCACGTCTAACTACGTTTGTTAGACTGCACGTCTAACTACGTATCCGTTAGACTGCATGTCTAACTACGTATCCGTTAGACTACACGTCTAACTACGTCTGTTAGACTGCAAGTCTAACTACGTATCCGTTAGACTGCATGTCTAACTACGTATCCGTTAGACTTCACGTCTAACTACGCATCCGTTAGATTGCACGTCTAACTATGTCTGTTAGACTACATGTCTAACTACGTATTTGTTAGACTGCACGTCTAACTACGTCTGTTAGACTTCACGTCTAACTACGTATGTTAGACTGTACGTCTAACTACGTATGTTAGACTACACGTCTAACTACGTTTGTTAGACTGCACGTCTAACTACGTCTGTTAGACTGCACGTCTAACTACGTCTGTTAGACTGCACGTCTAACTACGTCTGTTAGACTGCACGTCTAACTCAATACATCTATTGGCCAATTAGTCTAATGAACTTCATTAAGACTAATATAACCTGTTTTCGATACACCTGCACCAAAAATGATTAGACGGATTAAATTATGTTTTTTACACACTCATCATCAAAATTCCAATTGTCAAAATACTTTGACACTTAGTCAAAATAATTTGACCCAATAATTTCCCCCTTTTTGATGATGATGTTAAAACTTTGCATAGGTAACAAAATAAACATCTATCATATAAAGAAAGAGTTAAACTTGTTCACCCATCTTACAAAAACACTTTCCAAAACCAGTATTCAGAAATATAATTCAAGGAGAAGAGTTCATAAACTAATAGAAGAAGAGAAAATAGATTATTGTTCTTCCCTTTTCATGAGTGGGTCAATTGGGTAGTTGAATCCTTCACTGCCCATTTCTTCACCAATTAGTAGGTTGTAAAAAGGAGGAAGAGAACGACCACCACGATCAGTTCCACCACTTCGGACACCACGATCGTCTCTAGTGCTTCTACCACTGCGATTACCGTTGCGACCTCCGCCTCTTTTAATTGGTCTGTCGCTATTATCACCGGTTGGCTTTCGCTTGGACCTGGTGCCTGTTCAGACACCACCACCTATTCTTCCACTATTATCCTCACCTTGAGTGATAAGATTCTTCTCTTTCTCGGCAACAACTCTTGCATCTTCTTCTTCCTAAATCTTTCTTGCAAAAGTATCAGTCTGTTCTAACCTTTCAGCATCAGCTCGGCTCATGTTACCTTGAACTTCAACCAACTGATCTTGAAGTAGACTCATCCCATCCATAACTTCATTATGCATTTCAATGTTGTTTTCTCTTTCGCAGTCAAACAACTAGGATTTCCGTTTGAAGAAATTCTTCTCAAATTTGGAGTAAGACTAGTTAACGATATGAACTTCATATGTGTTCTTCTTCAGCGTCTACTCCATCTCATTTTGACTCTTAAGAAGATCAACAAATTCCTCCTTGCTTGCTGTTTGAGTCTTCATGATTTTCATTATATTTGATTCCATTACAGCCATATTCATCTGAATTGTTGCCATCAATGTTGTCATGGACTTCATAAGCTTCGTACCATCAACAACAGATGATCCCTCATTAGAAGAAATCTCTTGAGAATTTGCTGGAGCGGTCTGAATATGACTAATGTGAGTATGAACTTGCATGGACTACTCGGGTCCATCCTTCTCTAACTCACTTTCAAATTTTTCTTCTTCTTCTTCCACAACTTCTTCACAAACCTTGTGAACTATATTGAACAATTTTCCTTAATCATGATAAGGGTTGAGAATATTATCATGAATATTTGTAGTAGTGATACCAGGAAATGGTAGAGGTTTGGAAGATCCATCATTTTGGCTTGTTTCCCCTTAGATGAGAAACTCTTCTCTTATACCTTGTCTTTTGAGGGTTCCCCCTCAAATATGGCTACATCAGGCTTACTAACTTCAGCCTCTTTCTCTGGAGATGCCTCTACTTCAAGAACAGGGGACTCTAAAACTTCCTCTTCCTGATAATAACAGTTTGATCGGGTTCCTTAACAACTTCTTCTCCTTCGATAGACGTGTTGGCTTGAACAGGTTCCAAAGATTGCTCAATACGGGGTTGAGCCATTAAACGTTTTTCCTCTACTAAAAAACTTCCCATTTCTATAAGAAAAGAAGCAGCTTGCTCATCTTCATCAACATTACAGTCATCAGACAGATCCACAAGCTCACCTTCATCTAAAGAGCTTCCAAATGGACTAGCCCCTGAGCAATTTGCTCCATGAACATATCTACTCCATGAACGCCTCCATAGTATACAGCAGACTCTGAGCACCAGGATCGTGACCGTACCAATCTAGTAGTGCACCAAATATTCTTATAGGATATTCCTGCAAAAACAAGTAGTGGGAAGAATATTTGCTTACGTGGCATTAATCAATTGATTGCAACTGACTATCGTACCGATCTTCATTGTAAAGTGGAGCAGGAGTAGCATACAACTAGTTGATCATGGGTAAACGCGTGCTAGCTTCAAGCAACTACTTAAGCATGACATTAGACGTATTTCAATTAGACGACCTCGTCTAATGTAATTAGATGCCCACGTCTAATAGCAGGATCCATTAGACCACCTAGTCTAATGGGATTAGACGACACGTCTAATTATGGTTCCCTTCAGACTAATCTGAAGTAGTTAGACTGCACGTCTAACTCTCATACGTTAGACGACACTTCTAACAACACATCTCTTTAGACTAATCTGAAGGACTTAGACTGCACGTCTAACTCTCATCTGTTAGACTACATGTCTAACAACGTATTCGTTAGAATGCACGTCTAACTACGCCTGTTGGACTGCCCGTCTAACTACGTATCCGTTAGACTGCACGTCTAACTACGTCTATTAGACTACACGTCTAACTACGTCTTCATTAGACTACACGTCTAACTACATCTGTTAGACTGCACGTCTAACTACGTATCCATTAGACTACACGTCTAACTACGTCTGTTATACTGCACGTCTAACTACATATCCGTTAGACTGCACGTCTAACTACGTATCCGTTAGACTGCACGTCTAACTATGTACCCGTTAGACTGCACGTCTAACTACGTCTGTTAGACTGCATGTCTAACTACGTCTGTTAGACTGCACGTCTAAGTACGTCTGTTAGACTACACGTCTAACTCAATACATCTAATGGCCATTCAGTTTAATGAACCTCATTAAGACTTAGTCTAATATAACCTGTTTTCGATACACCTGCACCATAAACGATTAGACGGATTAAATTAAGTTTTATACACACTCATCATCAAAATTCCAATAGTCAAAATACTTTGACACTTAATTTGACCCAACATACTATGATTATCATAAACGATCATCATAAAAAGATAGAAATGTTATATCGTGCTATGACTAATAACAACATGATCATCCAACAACTTCTTGAGCAACAAAACCACCAAATATTACAAGGTGGTTCAATTCCTGGACATATTGTTATCAATCATGATCGGGAGGCTGCTGATCGTAGGTTGTACAATGATTATTTTTCAGATAATCCATTGTACAATGAGACCATGTTTTGTTAGAGATATCGAATGTCTCGCTCGTTATTCCTTTGGATTGTTGATACGGTCAAAAATCACGATCGCTACTTTCAACAACGATCTGATAACATAGGCATACTTGGATTATCTCCAATACAAAAAATAACATTAGTTTTTCGTATGTTAGCATATGGTGTTCCAGCAGAAGCCATGGATGAGTATATTAAAATTGGAAAGTCTATTGCAATTGAAAGCATGAAAAGATTTTGTCGAGTTGTGGTTGAGATATTTGGCGAGCGTCATCTTAGAAGGCCAACAACAAATGATATTTTCAGACTTCTCTATATTGGCAAGAAATGTAGATTTCCTAGATTGTTAGGAAGTTTAGATTGCATGCATTGAAAGTGAAAAAATTATACTACCGCATGGGCTGGACAATATGCAAGCCGTAGTGGAAAGCCTACGATCATTCTTGAAGCTATAGCCGATTATGATCTTTGGATATGGCATGAATATTTTGGTTTACTAGGCACCAACAACGATATAAATGTGTTAGAGTCATCTCATCTATTCTCGAATCTAACTCGATGTATTTCTCCTCCAGCTCATTATGTAATCAAAGGAATATAATATAACATGGGCTATTATTTAGATGATAGCATATATCCAAAATGATTTACCATTGTGCAAACTATTCATGAGTCACATGGCCCGAAAAAAAACATTTTACAATGAAACAGGAGTAGAAAAGATATTGAACGTGCATTCGGAGTTCTTTAATCACGTTTCGCCATTGTAGCAGGACCAATACGATATTGGAGAAAAGAAGTGTTGCATGATATAATGACTACATGTATAAATTTGCATAACATGATTATTGAGGATGAACGTGACCTTAATGCACCTATTGAAATTGAAATGGAAACGCTTTCATCGGAGGTCAAAATGGTGATAAATGAAAACACTCGATTTCAAGATTTCATATCTCGGTATGAAAATATAAGAAATAAAGACACTTACATTAAACTTCGTAATGCATTAGTTGATCATTTGTGGAAGGAATACACAAATTCCGAGAATTGATAAATCTTCTATTTTATGTGTGGAAAGTATGTATTATTAAAGTTTGTTTTGTTGTATTTTTTTTGCTTGTGAAATATAATTTGTATTTATTTAATAATATTTAATTTGTTTTATGCAGTTGTATAAATTATTGATTTTATAATTATTTTTATCAAAATTTTCTTTAATTGAATAAGAATTTAAAAGTAATTAATAAGTTGTTGTAAAGTTATGGGTTCAATTTGTAATTTTAGATAAATATATAGATAATATTGAAAAAAATAAAAATTATTATAAAAGGAATATTCTGAAAATATTTTTTTGAGTTTGAGTTTGAATATTTGATTTGGAGATAAATTATTGTTTGATGGGATATTTACTGCATTTTGGGTTTGAGAATAGATATTTGGGTTGGTGATGACTTAACTTGTATATATTATATAGAAATGGTGTGTTTATTGATGATATTGTTAACTCTTTAATAGTAGAAAAAGTTAAAAACTTAAAAGAAGTGGCAGAAGAATTCTAGTTCGCAATAGAGGATGCCCACTTTCTTTGTATGATTTAATTTTATTTTACAAGTTTTAATGTAATTTATGTTTACTTTAAGGTGAATATAAGTTAGCAAAATTTTGGTGTATTTTTATAGTTAAAAACAAGTGTTAAAAACCGTGGCTTAATAAGCTATATTATTATTCTCTAGTTATTTAACAGATTCATTGTAGGATCAAAATAATTTCGTATATAGGTTCTTAGTGTAGATTATACCTTTAATCCGTCAAATCTAAGTTCCGGAGTAATGGTGCCATAGGTAAAAGATCTTGAATTCTATTTAATTTGTCAATTTAATATCCTTTCAAAGTCTTTGTTATTTTTCTAGAAGAAAACTATCCCCTTTAAAGTTTATAACTAATACAATCAGATCATATATAATTTGATCATCTAATTTATGCGTAATTTGGTTGGAGTTTGTTTCACTCTTTAATTAGTTTTGATTTATATATGTTAACAATGCCAAAGAAATGTGAGTTGCTTTGGAAGGTATAATTTGTGGAAACGAAACCAAATAAACTTAGTTACCTCTCTAGGAGGGAAATTTGACGAAATAACCCTCATAAGAGGGTTATTTTCAAACTTAGCATAGGATAAATAATTTTTTCAAATATAACATTTTCCCTATGCAAAAGACCTTATTGCCCTTAAATTAAAAAAAAACAGTTTCTTTTCTCATTCCCTTCTCCCCTTCAGCCGTTTTCCCTCCCTCTCCACTTTTCATATTTCCAAACACTTCCCAAAGACGACCGATCCAAGCCCCCTCTCCCCGACGACGAACCAAGCCCCCGAAACCCCACCTTTCCCCGACGACGATCCAAGCCCACGAAACCCACCTCTCCCCCGACCCCCAACGACTATCTGAGCCCCCGACGACATATCCGAGCCCCCGACGACGATCCAAGAAGAACGAAGAACGATCATCGCTGCGAAGAACGATCCAACAAAACCAAGGAAACCGGAATGTCTCCAACATTCAGGTTAGTTTTCTGTGTTTCCGTTGCCTTCGTCGCCTTCATCGTTTCACCGCTGAAATGGAAGAATGTTTAGGGTTTCGTCGTTTAGAGTCTAAGGTGTAATTTAGGTCGTGGATGAATGGTTTTAGAGCTTGGTTGATTGGTTTTATGGTGGAATATACATCTGTCGCAGACAACTGCGCATCTGTCGCATGCGACTGCGCATCCGTCGCAGACGAATGCGCATCTGTCGCAGACGACTGCGCATCTGTCGCAGACGAATGCGCATCTGTCGCATGCGACAGATGCGCAATCGCTTGCGACAGATGCGCATTCGCCTGCGACAGATGCGCAGTCGCCTACGACAGATGCACCGTCGTCTGCAACAGCCTTCGACAGATATATTTTAAACCCAAAACGATTCAGTCAACCTTCGACGATGCATTTGAAGCCTGGTTTTGTTGGATCGATCTTCGCAGCGATAATCGTTCTTTGTTCTTCTTGGATCGTCGTCGGGGGCTCGAATATGTCGTCGGGGGAGCGGTAGGGTTTTGTGGCTTGGATCATCGTCGGGGAGAGGTGGGTCGTGGGCTTGGATCGGTCGTCGTCAGAGAGGAGGCGGTTTAGAAATATCAAAAGAGGAGAGAGAGTGAAAACTAAAGGGGAGAAGGGAAGGAGAAAGGAAAGAGACTGTTTTTTTATTATTATTTGAGGTCAATAATGTCTTTTTGCATAGAGAAAATGTTATATTTGAAAATTTTATTTAGCCTATGCTAAATTTGGAAATAACCCTCTTATGAGGGTTATTTCGTCAAATTTCCCCTCTAGGATTTGTTTGCTTTTAAAACCAAAGATACGATGCTCCTTTTAAAAAAAAAAAGAAACAAAGAAAGGAGGTGGACCAATATCCCCATTATTCTTCGTTAAATTAGTGTAGAAGATGACATTTGATATATCTAATGTTTTTTATTTTAAAATATATATTATATATATATATATATGATAAATACAACAAGCGAAAGCAAGATCTCTTTCGTGGCCTTGCCAGCTAGGAGAGAGAAAAAGGAAAAAAAAGTATTTCTTCACCAATAGGGTTTCATATTTCTGCATTTCTTTCTCTCTCTGAAACGTATCCGGCATAAGTTATTTCTCTTCTCCGTCTCCATTTATTTCTCTTCTATGGCTGCATTTATTTCTTTTCTCCGGCTGCATTTACTTCTCCATGGTATCCTTTTTAAGGATCTTTATTATTTGTTTTTATAGATCTAGAGTTTAGATTTTACAGATCTAAGGTTTACATTTTACAGATGTATTTATGGATTTAAAGGTTTATGAATTTATTTCAGAACTGTTTGAACTTTCAGGAAACCGAAGCACCGAACTTGAACAACCCAGTAGATGAAGAACCTAATCTGAACAGATCCACCCCTGCTGAACCCGAAAGATACCCAATTGCCCGATTGGTATAAAAAATGTACATTTCAATGTGTCAAAATGTCTCGAAACCTACCATTTCTGGACCTAAAGAGGGTCGTTTAGGGACCCTAGAGGGTCATTTCGGGTCCCGAAATGGGTGGTTTCGGGACAAGAAAGAGTCATTCCTTGTCTCGAAATGGGTGGTTTCGGGACAAGAAAGGGTGCAAGGTCCTTCCTTGTCCCGAAAATTATTTAAGATGTTCTTCATATTTTGGTTTAAATTTGAACGGACGATCATTGCAGTGTATTTGAATCGCAAAGCTTCAAGCATTCCCCTTGCCTACAAAAAATGATAATTCAGCGGTTATTAAAGATTTGTAAAACAAATAAAATGTGAAAATATGTAACTTACATTTTTTATGGTTATACCACAATCCCAATTTGCATCGCCCATATAAGTATGAATATGTCTTATGCAGTATATTGCGCAATCTATTTTATTTGAACTATCTTGCCAAGATAATTTCAAAACATTGATCGGGAATTGGGAAATTTGGGTTGCGATCTTTAGGTGTATAGTTTTGAAGTACTCCACAACGTTTTGTACCTATTTTACCAAAGAAGTTAATAAACATTTTAACATACATTATGTGTAAAAACACTTCAACATTACCAGTTTCCGAGTTGTGACATATTTATGTTACCATACTATATCTGGGTCTAGTGGGAAGTTGTCGAGGACTTCAATTACTTTCTTTGCAATATTGATGACAACAACATAATAGTGACTTTCGTATAAAATTGGAAAAAATATCTGCAAAAATATCACCAAGATTCAGATGACATATATGAGCAAGAATCAGATAATATAAAAATATTGGACTTAACAGATTAGCAGTTTTCATGTCTTCGGGTGTTATTTTGAAAATTCTCATTTCTTCAATTATTCTTTCAATACAAATTTCTTTAAGTTCCCAAAAGTCATGCAAATGAAATCAACATCACAATAAGACAATTGGTTTAAACAACAATCAAAGATATAGAGACTTACAGAAACGACTGTCGAAAAAACTATTTTCTCTTCGGAAGATGATTTGCAGTGTTGAGTGATCATGCTTGCCCACACATTAATAATACCACTTTCAACATGGCATTTATTTTTCATGGATTATAATTGCCCTATGTTGATATTGGTATGCTCGGATACATACAATACTTCCTTCCTGAAACCACATAAAGAAGAAAACAAGTTAAAAAACGTCATTTCGGGAAAAGAAACCACCCATTTCGGGTCCCGAAACCACCCATTTTGGGTCATAAAACCACACTTTCGGGACCCATAACAGCCAAAAACAAAAGAATTCAACTTTCGGGTCCTGAAACCACCCTTTTCGGGTCTTGAAACCACCCATTTCGGGTCCCGAAACCACACTTTCGGGACCCATAACAGCGAAACACAAAAGAATTCAACTTTCGGGTCCCGAAACCACCCATTTTGGGTCCTGAAACCACACTTTCGAGTCCTGAAACACCCTATTTCGGGTGCTGAAACCACCAATTTCGAGTCCCATAACAGCCAAACATAATATAACAAGCATTCAACTAAGAAAGCTTGATTTACCTAGCATTCTCATCATCTTCATTTGCATAAATGAACCCCAAAACGACTTCATCTCGGTAATCTACCATGACAAAATCGAAAAAAGATTGATTTCTTTGCTTGTTCTTGATCATATATTGACATTGAAAGCGTGCTGAAATTTCCATGATTTTGAGGGGATATTTTCTATGTTTTTTACGAGCAACCAAATCAGGTACTTCATGACCACCCTCTTTTTGTACAACCAAATAAGGTGCAACTTAATGAATTTGGGCAGACTCGAAGTTCTTCGGCTTGTTCTGCGTCATATAAGGAGATTTAAGGCGTGTTGGAATTTTCATTTGTCGCACGAGATTTTTCTTCTTTTTCTTGGAGCCACCTCTTTTCCATCGTCCTCCTTAGTGTGACCGACCTCATTTTGACCGGCCTCTTCGAGACCCCCCTCACTGTGACCCGCCTCATCGAGACCCCCCTCATTTTGACTGGCCTCCTTGTGACCGGCCTCTTTGTCACCCCCTCATTGTGTACCCCATCTTCTGCAGTGGGTGTTCGATCCTCGAAGTATTTGTGCATGGCATCCCTGAAAAGTTTATTCCTGTCTAAAGTGTATGACTATATCTCTAGGGTGGAAAATCAAAAATCAAGAAAAGAATTCTTCTAGGGTCCCAAGTCAATATAATTTCTTGCTAATCCTTATGATGTTATCAAAACGGGGGATATTGAACTTCCTTAATTTCTATCATTCGTGAACCATTTTAAAATTGATTTTTATTGAAGTACTAATAAGCGGTTTCAGTTTATTAAATGAATTATGAATGTTGTTTATTTTTCTAGGGTCCCAAGTCAATATAATCAAAAATCAAGAAAAGAATTCTTCTAGGGTCCCAAGTCAATATAATTTCTTGCTAATCCTTATGATGTTATCAAAACGGGGGATATTGAACTTCCTTAATTTCTATCATTCGTGAACCATTTTAAAATTGATTTTTATTGAAGTACTAATAAGCGGTTTCAGTTTATTAAATGAATTATGAATGTTGTTTATTTTATTTGACTTTTTTAAAATAACTGTTATAAAATTTTATGATTAATGTTGAAAATATCAATGGGTTTTTAAAATGGCGCTATTTTTATTTTTAATCATAGCGTTTGGGAAACACGCATCATTAAAGTGACAGTTCATTTTCTTTTGCATTAAGAGCGGTTTGAAGCACGTTCGCTTTGTCCTTTAAAAATACAGTGCATGCCGAAATTTCCGCTTCACGTTATCATTCAGATTTTTTAAAGCCCTAAATATTCCGAATGCTCTACCTTCTCTCTAGAAAATCTGACCGATCTTCTTCCAGTCTTTCTAGATTACAACTATGGCTAAAGAAAATTATTTCTCTAATAATGTTATGTAGGTGGACTTCGAATCCATATATAAATCTAGAGCACCAGAGATGAAGGTTTTCCGAGCTATTGAGGCCTCCAGCCACATGAAGTTCCTTGGAGGTCCGTTTATACGCTTTCTTCGATTCGACAAATATTGTCGAAGACTTTATCTCCGTGACAGTGAACAAAATAGAGTTTATTCTTTCCGAAGCTGACTTTTCCAAGATTCTGAGGCTTCCGAAAGGTGGGTATGGATTTCTCTAAGGCGATTCCCTTCAATATTATGTCAGAAATGAAATCTTTCCTTTTTGACAGTGATGTTCCGGTATGTTGTAGCGGAAAGAAAAAAGATCCGAAGTGCGAATATCGCATCCTTTGCGATATCGCTGCTAAAGCACTCCAAGGGCGAGGAGGAGCTATCAATTCCATAACCCTGTCTAAGTTTAAGATGATGACTGCGATAGTAAGGGGTGAAGAAGTAAACTGGGTTTCGGTCCTCTTCAATATTCTTTGTGAAATGGTGTCTCATCACACCAAAAGGAGTCTGGGATTTTCGATCTAGCTTGCCTGGATATTGGAGCACTTCAAGGTACTCACCGGTGCAAGTACTCCTCTTAACCCTAAAAAGGTCGCATCATCTATCTCGGTTTCATGATATATATCACCAGAACTAAGAAGGGAAAGGAGTCTAACTTCGAGGTGTCCGAACAATAGTCCAGTGGTAGCAAAACGGTTGGTGCAATCGACTGGCGATAGGTCTGCAGACAGTTTTAAACGTATAAATACTTCTAGCCATGCGCCATCTGCAAAATACTAAAACTTATGGGGTTGAGTCTACTGCTAGATCCAATAGTATCACCAAAACCAGACCTGGAGAAGTTGGCGAAATAAACTCAGTCTGTAAGAGAACTAGATTTGAGGTAAATATTCCAACTCCTCCACGTTTTGATGAATCTTCTTTGCCTGTAGATATTCTAGTTCAAGCGCAAGCTGTTGCATCTCTTGTCACTCCGATTGAGCCTGCAGTTTTAGTGGTTCAATCGGTAGTTGCTGATATTCCAACCGAGGTAGTCGATCCTTTTCAAATTGATCGGTTACATGTTCTTCAAACCGATCGCTTAGACGCTTTTCAAACCGACTGGCTAGATGATTTCTAAACTGATCGGTCTGATACTTTTCAAACCGATCCGCAAAATGTTCCTGAAACCAATCGGTCAGAAATTCTTCAAATCGACTGGCTAGAGGGTGCAGTAGCCGGTCAACCTGACATTGTTCCAACTATTTAGAAGGAGATTCCAACTCCAGTTGTGGTCTACTCAATGGGTAAGGATAGTGATATGGTGGCTGAAGTAGCCATTAATAAAGAATCAGTCCTTATCCCTTCTACACAGCAAGAGGTCTTGCCCTCTTCGGAAGCTCTCAACCTAGAAGAGGAAGATTTCATGAATGATGTTCCAATAAAAACAACTTCTAGAGGCTTCTCATCCTTTGGTTAGATGAGACGAATTAGAGGAATTGAATTCAGAGAACCTGCAGTGTTTCTTAAACCTGCCGAAGTTGCTGGGGCTGAGAAAGGTATTACTAATCCAATTCCAAATTCTCCCCTTGATGTCACCTTTAAAGATCAAACCTATATAAATCGGATAATCGAAGAGGTTGATGCTATTACCAAGGAAAAATTGATCTTTTCAATATTTAGGTCAACACAAGATTATGCACAAGCTTCAATGAAGTACTTCCAGATGTTGGAAAGAATGAGAGATGGTATGAATTGCTGAGATTGGAAAAGGTAATCTTGTTGATACTGCAAGAACAAATGTAGATGTTGTTAATCATCTAAGCGGGCTAATAAAAGAGTATTGCTCTACTTCTCTTAAATATGTGGATGGTGGTGAATCTTCCAGCTCAAGTGAATCTGGAATTTCTTCTCCACGAACTGATCTGAACTATGATGATGTGGATGAGCCTATGGAATTCATTGAAGACATGATTACTCCTCAAAATAAGGTCCGCTTTATCTAACGTTCTGAGCAGATGTTTGAAGGAGAAGAAGAAAAATCGAAGAAGTATCTATCTAAGTAGAAGAGAATCTCATCTGAGGAACGTCGTTTCCAAACACTCCATATTTATGAGGTAAGGGGGCCATGTGCTAAAGAGTAGTATCCTATTCCTAGGCATGACTGATAGCGTATTAAGGAATTGCGAATGGAGGAGCCCTTATCTGGTGAGAGAGTCTCAACTAATATTTACTCCTCTAAGTCTGAAGGAAGTGAGAACAAAGAAGGGAAAGATCAAATCATTTCGAAACCATTGTCCGCAGTTGAAAAAGGCGCCTCCTCTTCTCATCAAATCGACAACACTCCACTGACCAATAATAAATCATTTCCTCCAGAGCAGGAGGCCAATGAAAAAGAAACTTAAGTTTA
Source organism: Impatiens glandulifera (assembly GCF_907164915.1). Classification (NCBI taxonomy): domain Eukaryota; kingdom Viridiplantae; phylum Streptophyta; class Magnoliopsida; order Ericales; family Balsaminaceae; genus Impatiens; species Impatiens glandulifera. Next base: position 37,947,846 of record NC_061863.1, on the reverse strand, counting down.
GAAATTCAAAGAGCCAACCCCTACACATTCTCTTTCGGGTAAGTCTGCTAAATCTAAAGAAATTTCGGAGTGTATCTGTAACCTTGGGAATGAAATTCTTGAAGACCCGGTCGATCTTCGAGCTATTATCTACGTAACCCTACCTCCTCAACATAATGCACAACCATAATCATCCATTCATTTTAGCTCTCATCACACTCCTATTTGGTCTGCCCTGCTGGCTCCCATCTTTCCACTCATCCTTATTGCGAGGAAGAGTCTCCTCAAATAGTGGACATTCACCAAATTTTCATGGAGGTTATGACTCCGTGGCAAGAAGCCTTCATATCCTTCTGCTCAAGATTGGATCGAATAGAGAACCTGAAAGCATCCTACTTAAATGCGCATAATGAGCTTGTTGAGGCTCACAGAACCACTGTCGAAAATGTGTTTGGAAACAATTAAAAGCTATATAGGATGCGACAACATCTTAACAAGGTGGAACCTTTCTTCAAAAAGACCTTCAATCTTATGGAGAGACTAAGTCTTCAATCGATCTTCTTACTTCTAAAGTTATGGAGATAGATAAATTACTCAATGTTGCCGATGCGGAAAGACTGAATGAAGCCGATGCGGTTGCACGTAGATTCCAGGATGAAGAAAATGTAGTTGTTGAGGCTTCTAAACAACCTATCGATATTGATGATTCCAACAATATGACTCTGCAAGAAATAGCAAACCAAGATAATCTTGTGTTGGGTAAAATTATTTTGACTAAGGGTCAAACTATTCCGACTAACGGTATTTTGATGATGAACTTGTGTAAAACTTAAATGAGAAAGAAACTAAGCCGTCTAATTGTTTTATATGCAGGTGCATCAAAACATACTATGTTTGACTTAGCTTGAATTTAGTTCATTAGACGTATTGGTTATTAGACGTACAATCAAAAAAATATAGTTAGACGTGTAGTATAATAGACGTAGTTAGACGTACAGTCTAAAAGATGTAGTTAGACGTGCTGTCTAACGGATACGTAGTTAGACGTCCAGTCTAACAGACATAGTTAGACGTACAGTCTAATGGATACGTAGTTAGACGTATAGTCTAACAAACGTAATTAGACATGCAGTCCAACAGAAGTAGTTAGACATACAGTCTAACAGATGTAGTTAGACGTGTAGTCTAACAGATACGTAGTTAGACGTGCAGTCTAACAGACGTAGTTAGACGTGTAGTCTAACATACATAGTTAGATGTGCAGTCTAATTGATACATAGTTAGACGTGCAGTCTAATTGATACGTAGTTAGACGTGTAGTCTAACAGATGTAGTTATATGTGAAGTCTAACAAACGTAGTTAGATGTGAAATTTAACAGACGTAATTAGACGTTTAGTCTAATAGACGTAGTTAGACGTGCAGTCTAACAGATGCAGTTAGACGTTCAGTCTAACAGATGAAAGTTAGACGCATGGAGTCTAACTCCTTCAGATTAGTCTAAAAGGACACGTAGTTAGATGTGTCATCTAACTCTATTAGACTTGGTGGTCTAATGGATCCTACTATTAGATGGAAGCGTTTAACTTCATTAGACTTGGCAGTTGCTTGAAGTTAGCATCTGTCTATCCACGATCAACTAGTTGTACACTACTCCTGCTCCACTAATCCGTGCAGATCAGTACGACAGCTAGTTGCATCCAATGAATCAATTCCACGTAAGAAAATATTCTTCCCACTACTTGTTTCTTGCAAGACAATTCTAGAAGAATATTTGACGCACTACCAAATTGGTACGACCCCGATCTTTGTGCATAGTGTCCGCTGTAACTGAGTACTATGGAGGCTTTCCAATGGGTGTTTTCCACGTGTCACTGTAGAAGATTCGACCGTTGGTACCCGTGTTTTACATCAAGAGAGAGATAGAATCAAAGTATTGTCTAGATGAGTGATATTCTTCAATATACTGTAAGTTGAACAAAGTCTGTTCTATTCAACAATGAGCTAGCTTTGAAACTGTATTTGATTATAAGAAAAGTATAATGTATTCTTCCGGTGGTTGGAAGAAGGTGTGACGTAGGATAGTTTTGCACCGAACATTCATAAACATATCTTTGTGTCATTTACATTCTGTTATCTCCTTTTTCATCGGTTCTTAACCAAAGATGCCAATGCTATCGCAATCCCCACATTCTCAAGGGAAAACTATATCGTGTAGAAGAAGAGTGTTCGTGCTCACCTCTCTTCTCTTCATGATGACATGTGGAGTGTTATCACAGATGGTCCCATCAAGATTGATAAGGAGAATTCTGAATGGACCAGTGAAGACAAAAGGAGAAACAACCTCAACCACATGGCATTAGACGTGCTGTACAGATATCTTGATGACAGTATGTTCAACTACATCATTGAGTGTGATACTGCCTCCCTCGTTGAAACTCATAAATAAATGGAGCAAACCATGAAGAGGAACACGTATGAGATCAACATCCTCAACAAAACTCACACGAAATTCGAGAAGAATCTTTTCTAACGAAAGTCCAATTTGAATGATTGCGAAAGGGAAATCACTATGGAACTTCATATAGAAGTTTGATAGAAAAATTAAGTAGATTAATTTTGGAACCGGCCAGACGAACTAAACAGAGGTTAATCTTCATGTACAGGTACTTCTAAAACCGTATGAACCGGTTGGGGCATCAGAAACTGGTTGCTGATATACCTCAAAGAAACCAGCCTCGAGTGATCAAGACAAAGATCAAAGGAACCGGCTCTACCCTTCTCAAGCGACCGGTTAACCAAGACATAAATTTCCATTCCAACCGGATCATCATACTACAAGACACAAAAACCGGATGGCTCAGATCAAAAGTCAGAAGATTCAAAATTCAAAGAGTGACGTACCATGACGGAAGAAACGTGTCTCGAAAGAATAAAAGAAGATCGGATCCGATCAGAAGCATGCGAGGAAAGCAATGATGTTTTGTTGATCCGATGCTGACAACCGGAGGCGGATGTTCAACACGTGTTACAATCTGAAAAACCGGCTATGTCATCATATGCTCAGAGTCACCTGCATGAATGCCAGGTGTTGAGGAAGTTGAAGCGTGCAAGCAACCTCTTTGCAAACAGGCGTGATAATGATCGACCAATCCGCAAGAGAGAGAAGAAAGTAGCCGTTAGCTACTTTCAGCTATAAAAGGAAGATCAAACGTCTTCATTAAGAGCAGCAGTTCGGGAGTTGTAGTTGTGAAGCATCAAAAACTCTGAAAGTCATAAAGCATAAAATTCTAGAGAGATAAAGTTCTGTATTCTAAAGCCGGTGTGCTTAAAACCGGAAACTTTGTGTGTTTTGTTTTGTTGAGTTGTTGTATTACATCAAAGTGTGAGTTTGGTGTAACCGGCGAGTAGCGAAGTTGGGCTCGACCGGAAGTGTAATTATAACTCTAAAGAGTTAGTGGAGATCCTTCTCATAACCTGAGAAGAAGGGGTGACGTAGGAGGGTTTGCTCCGAACATCCATAAACAAATTTCCTGTCTCGTTCTCTTTCCCTCGCTTTCATTTCTTACTTTCTTAACGTAAACCGCAAACTAATCATACCTCCAAAACCGGTCACTCACCTCCATTAAACCGACTCCTTCCTAAAACATCAATCATCTAACAGTCGCATTCGTTGCTTCAACTTGAAACAGACATTTCCGCCCTTGAACCCGGTTCAAGAGTCTGTGACAGGTTGTGTAGTGCTGAGAAAGGTTTTAGTCTCTAACCGGACTATCACCAAAAGAGTGTGTGTGTTGTAAGCGGCCACCCTTACCTGAAACCGGAAAACACCCCGGTCCTCCAAGGGCGTCCCCGATCCTAACAAAGTTATGGCTGGAGTAAATTTGCTTCAAAGTTAAATGGTTGAGATGCAAGGTCATATGAGTAGAGCTGATGCTGAGCGAATGGAACAAGCTGATTCCTTCGCAAGACAAATTTAGGCAATTGAAGATGTTGAAGGTGTTGCTAATAAAGAAAAGAACATCATTTCCCATGAAGATGATAATGTTAAAAAGGGTCAAAGAAGTTCTAGAGGCGGTGGAAATTCTAAAGGCGGTGGTAGCAGTAGAGGTGATGTTTCAACCGACACCAGATCGAAGAGAAAACTAACAGATGAAGGAAGTTGCAGGCCAACCAAAAGAGGTGGAAGTCGCAGCGGTGATCATGGTGGTGGAAGCGGTGGAAACAGTGGTTGTGGTGGCCGTTCTCTCCCTCCATTCCGAAACCTTCTGAGCGGTGAAGGATTCAACTACCCAATCGTGAAAAGGGAAGATCAATAATCTCTCCTCTTCTAAACTATCTTCTGTTGGTTTGTGATTTTTTTTAACTTGGCTTTTGGAATATTGGTTTGTGAACTTGGTTTTTAAACTTAGTATTTGGAATATTGATTTTTGGAACCTATTTCTGTAGTTTGCGAACAAATATCATTCTTTCTTAAATTTGATGGGTGTTTATCTTTTAATTGTGCAAAGTTTTAACATCATCATCAAAAAGGGAGAAATTGTTGGGTCAAATTATTTTGACTAACGGTATTTTGATTATGAACTTGTGAAAAATTTAAATAAGAAAGAAACTAAGTCGTCTAATTGTTTTATTTGAAGGTGCATCAAAACATGCTAAATTTGACTTAGCATTAATCTGGTTCATTAGATGTATAGGTTATTAGACGTACGTAGTTAGACGTGCACTCTAACAGATATAGTTAGACGTGCAGTCTAACGGATACGTAGTTAGACGTGCAGTCTAACAGACGTAGTTAGACGTACAGTCTAACATATGTAGTTAGACGTACAATCTAACATATGTAGTTAGACGTGTAGTCTAACGGATACGTAGTTAGACGTGCAGTCTAACGGATACGTATTTACACGTGCAGTCTAACAGACGTAGTTAGACGTGCAGTTTAACGTATACGTAGTTAGACGTGCAGTCTAACGTATACGTAGTTAGATGTGCAGTCTAACGTATACATAGTTAAACGTGCAGTCTAACGTATACGTAGTTAGATATGCAGTCTAACAGACGTAGTTAGACGTACAATGTAATGGATATGTAGTTAGACGTGTAGTCTAACGGATACGTAGTTAGACGTGTAGTCTAATAGATGTAGTTAGACGTGCAGTCTAATGAATACATAGTTAGACGTGCAGTCTAACATACGTAGTTAGACGTGCAGTCTAACAGGCGTAGTTAGACGTAAAGTATAACAAACATAGTTATACGTATAGTCTAACAGACGCAGTTATACGTGCAGTCTAATAGACGTAATTAGACGTGCAGTCTAACAGACACAGTTAGACGTGCAGTCTAACAGACGCAGTTAGACGTGCAGTCTAACAGATGAAAGTTAGACACAAGTAGTCTAACTCCTTCAGATTAGTGTGAAGGGACACGTTGTTAGACATGTCGTCTAACTCCATTATCAACCGCACCGGCTCCAGTCAAAAACACTGATCAAATAACCGACGATGTGATGGCGATGCTAGCCCAGAAATTCGGGAAATTCATGAAGAAGAGCCAGCCACCATCTAATAATGATTTTAATTATAACTATGTAGATAAATCAAACAAGAGATGTTATAACTGTGATGGTTTTGGACATTTCAGGTCAGAATGTAGAAAACCAAGAAGAGACGATAGAAAACCGGAAGGAAATTATCAAGGAAATAATTATCAAGCGAATAACTATCAAGGCAACCGGTATCAAGGAAACAATTATCAAGGAAACAATTATCGGGGAAACAACAATAACCAACGAAATGACTACAGAAGAAATGATGATCAACATGCTGATGAAGGAAAAGAAATTCAAAAAGCTCTCATTGCATCCGACGGTGGAAGCGAGTGGGCATACTCCGATAATGAAGATGGTGAAGAGAAAGTAACCTGCTTCATGGCAAACGACGAAGAGGTATTTGATTTCTCTTCTGATGAGTTTACTAAAGAAGATCTAGTTTCTGCACTCAACCAAATGGTTGCTGAGTTCAGAAATATATCGGCGTATATACCAACACCTGTAGAACCTAAAACCGAACAAATAAATTATGAAAACGATAAAACATGTGAAATTGAAACGTATGAACCGGACGAACTATTCTCCGATAATGAGAAAACAGTTCAACCGGCAACCGAAACCGATGAACGAGCAATGTACGTCACGGCTGCGTGGGAGAGATCACGTCAAACAGTGAAACAAATGTGTAACTATAAACGACATCCTAAGTCTAGATATGGTATCGGTTATGATCCAAGTAAACAAAATGAAACAAAACAATCCAACGGGATGAAACTAACGAAAAATAATCTTCCGTTTATAAAATTTGTCAAAAGTTCACAAACTGAAAATGACCTAAAACCGGAAGAAACGCTTAAGTATGTAGGCCCTAACGAAACTGAAAAATGGCTTCATCCTGAGAGAAGGAGAGCCAACCGGAAACCAAATAAAAGTAATAAAAACCGACATCAAAGAAGCCCATCACCACATAAGGCATTCTTGAGCAACGGCCAAGAAGTTAAGCCAAATATTATCAAAACAATAACCGGGAAAGTGATCCGACTAATTCAAGTCTGGATCCCAAAGGGACTAATCAACCATGGACCCAACTAAATGTGGGTACCAAAAAGGTGTAAATAATTGTTTGTTGCAGGTTAGGAGGAGCAACCGGTTGAAGAATTCTGAATGGTACTTGGACAGTGGATGCTCAAGGCACATGACCGGAAATAAGGAGCTACTGACCGACATCAAATACGAAACCGGAGCATTCATCACATTCGGGGATAACTCAAAAGGTAAAACCGTGGGCAAGGGTAAGATTGTCCATGGTGAATTATCTATAAATAATGTGCTATTAGTAGAAAAACTAAGCTTTAATTTACTAAGCATAAGCCAAATGTGTGATGTGGGCTACAAAGTTGAATTTCATAAAAGCTCATGCTTAGTCAAAAATCAAAATGATGACACTTTGTTAACCGGTAACCGGATAGGAAACATTTACAAAGTGAACTGGAAAACTGATTTCGAAAAACCTGTGTGTATGATAGCCGGAAATGATCCAAATTGGCTTTGGCATAAACGGTTAAATCACTTGAATTTCAAAACAATCAACTTTATTTGCTCCAAGGAACTAGTTCACGGTTTTCCAAACGTTAAATTTTCAAAAGATAAAGTATGTGCTGCATGTCAAATGGGAAAACAAGTGAAATCATCTTTTAAAAGTAAAGGAAATTATCAATCTGAAAGATGCTTAGAACTCTTGCATATGGATTTGTTTGGTCTAGTTAAAGTAACTAGTTAAGGAGGCATGCATTATACTATGGTAGTTGTTGATGATTACTCCAAATTTACTTGGGTTACTTTTCTAGCTTCTAAGAATCAAGCAACTTCAAACTTGATTAAACTGATCTTGAGAATACAAAATGAAAAATCTATTAAAGTAAACAAAATCAGAAGTGATAGAGGAACTGAGTTTATAAATAGTAATTTAACTACTTTTCTCGATGATTCCGGTATTAGGCACGAGTTGTCTAGTGCTAGAACTCCTCAACAAAATGGCTTGGCTGAGAGAAGAAACCGAACTCTCAAGGAAGCCGCAAGGTCAATGATAGCCGATTCGGGTATAGCTCAAAAGTTTTGGGCTGAAGCTATCAATACCGCTTGCTATACACAAAATCGATCTTTAGTAACTAAACGGTTTTCGAAAACTCCTTTTGAAATTTATTTTGATCAAATTCCAAGTGTACGGTACTTTCGAATTTTTGGTAGTAAATACTTTGTTCACAATAACGGCAAGAAGTACTTGACCGCTTTTGATGCTAAATCCGATGAGGGAATAATGTTGGGATATTCAGCTGTGAGTAAAGCCTACAGAGTATACAATACTAGGACTTTAACAGTTGAAGAAACCGCACACATTGTTTTCGATGAATCGGTTGAGCGAAACACTGCATTACCCTTCGACCTTCACAACAGAATGGAAAACTTCAATATCTATTCTAATGATGAAGACGAGGTTCCGGTTCTTAGACGCTTTGTCAAGGACCAAGCGATTGATGTTGAAATTCAGCCTAATCAAGCTGCCTTACCGCAGAAAGTTGACGCTTCAGTTTCTACTGAAGAAATCGGTCGGTCTGACTCTGTTCAACCTACCGATCAGTCTAACCTTGATCAGCCAACCGAAAGCTTGGTAGACACGTCTCGGATTAACCTCAGAAGGAACAAAAATCATCCTCTTGAACTAGTAATTGGTAACATATCCTCACCCGTCCGAACTAGGCAACAAAATTTGGATCACTATGGAAACTCTGCTTTCATATCACAAATTGAGCCGAAAAAGGTGGATGAAGCACTGTCAGATCCAGATTGGATCTTGGCAATGCAAGAGGAATTAAACGAGTTTGAGAGAAATAAAGTCTGATACCTAGTTCCTAGACCGAAAAACAAACCGGTTATAGGCACACGATGGGTATTCAGAAATAAACTCAATGAAGACGGTTTAGTTACGAGGAACAAAGCCCGGTTAGTGGCTCAAGGCTATAAGCAGGAAGAAGGCATTGATTTTGAAGAATCATTCGCCCCTGTAGCTAGACTTGAGGCCATTAGAATATTTTTAGCATATGCAGCTTTCAAAAAATTCAAAGTGTATCAAATGGATGTTAAAAGCGCTTTTCTAAACGGTAAAGTAAATGAAGAGGTATATGTTAATCAACCTCCAGGTTTTAAAAATCCAGAATATGAAAATCACGTTTACCGGCTGAATAAAGCCCTTTACGGGTTGAAACAAGCTCCAAGAGCTTGGTATGATACTTTGACTCAATTTCTATTTGATCACAAATTTACAATCGGTTCAGTAGACAAAACCCTCTTTAAATTTGAAAGAAAGGAGCAAATTTTACTTGTTCAGATTTATGTTGATGACATTATATTCGGATCAACCGATCCAAAGTTATGTGACAAATTTTCGAAAATGATGACTGATAGATTTCAAATGAGTATGATGGGAGAAATGAGCTTCTTTCTAGGACTTCAGGTCAAGCAGATGGAAGCCGGAATCTTTATAAGCCAACCGAAGTATACAGCCGAACTGCTGAAGAGATTTGGGATGGATACATGTGCCGAAGCGGCTACGCCAATGAGTCCTTCCGTGAAGCTAGACAAAGATGATGATGGTCAAGCCGTTGACATCACAGCATATCGAGGAATGATCGGATCGCTGTTGTATCTCACGGCAAGCCGACCTGATATTCTGTTTGCGGTTGGAGTATGCGGAAGGTTCCAAGCAAATCCAAAGCAATCTCATTATACGGCGGCTAAAAGAATCTTGAAATATTTGAAGGGAACTCAAGAAGTGGGACTTTGGTACCCAAAAGACTCGAGCTTCAATCTAATAAGCTACTCAGATGCCGATTACGCGGGGTGCAAAATCGACAGAAAGAGTACAAGTGGAACCTGTCAGTTTCTGGGTGATCGGTTAGTCACTTGGAGCAGCAAGAAACAAACGTCCGTTGCAACGTCAACCGCAGAGCCAGAGTACTTAGCGGCTGGAAGCTGCTGTGCACAACTCCTCTGGATTCAACAGCAACTTAGGGACTTCGGAATAGAAGCAAAGGAGTCTCCAATATTATGTGACAACACCAGCGCCATAGCAATCACATACAATCCGGTGTTGCACTCAAGAACAAAGCATATCGACATCCGACATCATTTCATCCGGGAGCATGTTCAGGAGAAACACATCCGGCTGGAATATGTGTCGACCGAGCAACAAGTAGCGGACATATTCACGAAACCGCTACAGGAAGCTAAGTTTTCACATTTTCGAAATATCTTGGGTCTCACTAATCTTAATCAACTGATATAATCATAATGCATGCGTGTACATAAAACCGGGATATGCGTTCAGGGAGAAGCTAAAACTTCTCAAACCATATTCAAATAGGCCATTAATAAATCAAATATGCTAACCGGGAGGAAGTCTCCGGTTATGCCCGACTACTTCATAAATTCAAATCAAATGTATGTTTACTATACGGTTGAAATAACCAGGTTGAAGTGGATGAAATAAATCCAAGTTGAACAATTGTTGACATTAATCAACTTTTATTCATAAACAGAAATATCCAACTAAAACCGGTCATGGAAAACCGCTTAGTACATATGCACTCTGGTCTGATGAAATGAACTCTTCCGGTTAACCTGAGATGACTGACCGAGTTTTCGTGCATGTTTTGAAAAATGAAGCCCGTAATTAATTAAAACAAGTCTACCACAATCGAGATGACGACATGTGTCCATCATCAAGAGAGGGAGACTTACATCTTGTCAATAGATATTTTTCATCATTGATATCTTAGTAATTATTAGACTTACCTTGGAAATAACCATTAGTTACTTCAACAAGTTAAGTCTATTAAATAGCTGATGACATCATCAGGCATGCTTAACCTCATTAAAGACCAAGCCGAATCCCCGGGCTATATAAACCATCCTTAATCTTCTTCAAAACATCACAAGTTCACTATTCACAAGTATCATTCTTGAGATAAAATCCTCTCTCTCTCAAAACATGAATACCAACTCCCTAGCCAAGAAGATCCTATTTGCAGATTTTGAATCAATCTACCAATATGAGGATCATGAAGTAAAGGAAATGTTCTTAGCCATAGAAAGGAGTGGGCTAAGAAGTTTTCTTGAAAACAGGTTCATCATCGACTACCTTGTAGTCGAAGAACTGTTTGAAACCGTGAAAGAGGTGCATCGAGATATACTCGTTGCACAGGTTTACGGTCAAAAATTCCTATTCAGTGAGACGGATTTCGCTGTATACTGCGGTTTACCCAATGAAGGGGTAACCGACCTAACATACTCTCCGATGACAATGGAAGAAATGTGTCGCCGGTTCTCAGGATCTGACGTCCCGGTTAAACCCTGGGGTGCTAAGAGTCAACTTTCTCACAAGTACCAGATTCTCTGCGAGATTCTGGGAAAATCTGTCTTGTGCAGAGAGAAAAGTTACTATTACAACCAAAGGGTATTCGAGATGATGATCGCCGTAACGGTTAGGACACCGGTCAACTGGTCCTGGATCATCTTCAGTAACCTGAAGAAGATGATTCTCTCCAACAAAACCGGCTACGCTCCTCAGCTGAGCGGTTTCTGTGCAAGTCTGGACATCCACTCCGGACCCTTTGTCACTCTTCACCCAAGGCACGTGCTCACCAAAGAACGAGTACAAGAGATGATCGACCGGTGGGAAGCGGTTAAAGCCAGAAGAATTCAAGCGGCTGAGGCTTCAAATGCTCAAGCGGCTGAGTCATCAAATGTCTAAACCTGTCTTTCCTCTTTTCTTTTATCTTCTCTTTACAAAACCGGTACTTTTGCTGTACTACCGGTTTCGTACTTCAATCAATGAATCAAATCAGATTTCTTTCCTTTCCAAGTCAAAATCTACAATATTCAATGCATCGTATCAAGAATAAATCATTTCACTCTTGGGAACATAAACTTTCATTATCAAAGAGCATGCCTGACTTGATTTGACAAGACTTACCTTTATTCTCTTGGAAAATCACAAAAACATTAATGACTGAGTATAAACGGCTAGATTTTCAAATCCTCGCATTAAATGCTCTCATTCACTCCAGGCTATAAAAGGGGCTCAAATTCCATTTTTCAAAACACGCCTTCAAAGCTTTCTTCTCTCTAAAAACTCGAAAGCTCAAGAACTCTCTCAAACCTTCTTCATTCTTCATCATCATGTCTGCCGAGATAAGAAACACCCTGATCATTGATTTTGAAGACATCAAGCATAGCTACGACTATGAATGCATTTATCAGCATGTCATAGAGTCTGGCCTGAAAGGCTTTCTCAAGGGTTCGGACCTCATCCTCGTGGAGGAGGTATGCGAATTCTATAACAACGGTCATGTTTTGGATGATGGCAGCATTCGCACCATCATCGACGGTCAGTTCCTCCAGTTTTCTGAGGAGGAATTTGCCACTTTCTTTCACCTTCCAACGGAAGGTTTCTCTGATTTTCCAACGCCGTATTTACCGGCTAAGGAAACCTTTTTCAAGATCTTCTCTTCCTCATACACTCCTGTTAAGGACTTTGGGAAGAAAGAAGATCTCGCTCCTCACTACCAAGTCTCTCACGATTTGGTCCAAAGGTCTATCATAGGCCGAATGCCCAATCAGAACTACAGCCGGGAGGCATTCGATATTATGATAGCCATCATCCGCGAAACCGCCATCAACTGGGCGTCCTATCTCTTCAATAAGCTGAAGCAGCTTATGACCGGTAAAAGAGGAAGGATCAGCTACGCTCCTCAGATCACCCGGTTTCTCATGTCCAAGCGTCGCAACCTTGGAAAAGGTGTTCCGGTTGGATCCTTCAACACCATCACTATAGATATGGTCTATAAATGTGTGTTAAGAATTCAGGAACGGTCTCCTCAAAACACCATGGAGAAGTGGTATGAAAGGAGGTTGGAAGGAGGATGGTTTACTGAATAAATCTTTTTCTTTTCGTTTTCTTTCCGGTTTCTGGTCATTTTGTTGTACGACCAGAACCGCTCCAATGTTAATCATGTTCTTTCTCTTATTAATGAAATATTTCAACTCTTAAAAAGTCTCCGGCTTTTCATTTTCATTATTCCCTTCCGGTTTTTCAAACTTATACAAAAACTTAAAGTTAACTTAACCATCCCCGGTTAACAAGACTTCAAGAGAAACCGGAACTTCGAGCAAAGATAAAAAAATTTTGAAAAATCTTAACCGCCCATGGTTTTACCTCTCAAAATTTACCGCCCATTGAATTCCCGCTTTTACCGCCGAAAGTTACGGCAGTAACTTTTTGGAGGGAAAGTTGGCGCCAAAAACATCAAATTGACGGTTCATCTTCAAAACGGCTTGGAACCGCCATCTATATAAACTCAAATCAGCCCATTCAACACATGTGCTTTCTCTCTCTAAAATTTCCAGAACTTCAAAGCTTTCTTCTCTCCGATCATCATCAATCTTCATTTTCCTTTCTCAAACACTATCATGGATCTAGGCAAAGCTCCATTTCAATGGATGTTGCAGGTAGATTTCGCAGATATTGATGAGCATGCTGACGACAAGAACAAGGCTGTTCTTCAACTTCTACGAGAATCTGGGTTGGAGAAGTTCCTTTCTGGTCCGTTCACCATTCATCCGGCGGCGGTGACAGAGTTCTTAGCGACGGCGACGCCGTCGAAGAGGAAGATCTCGGCTACCGTCAACGGGAAGGCCGTCCTCATCACTGAAGAAATCTTTGCGGAAGCCCTTGGTCTGCCCAACACAGGTTCGGACCTAAAGATTGACTTAACCGAGGCAGAATCAAATGCTGCCCGGTTGGTTGTATCTTTCTCAGGTCAGGATCTGGTGATTCACACCAGCCGGAAGATCAAGCTAAAACCGGAATACAGATGGTTAGTGACCGTCATTGCTAAATCACTCCAAGGAAGGGGAGGTAACTTCGATAACCTCACAAAACTTAAGCTCAGAATGTTGTTGGCCATTGTCCGCGGAGACAAGGTGGACTGGGGATACGTTATATACGAAGAATTTTGCCAAATGGTGATAAAGAAAGATGGCCGGGTGCAGGCCTACGCTATGCAAATCGTCAAAATTCTTGAGTTCCTTGATGTGGAACTAGGTGAAGGCGTACCGCTTCCGATCTCCAACATTCTTGACTCTGAGTCAATGATAGAAAAACCGGAGAAGACGATCAAACCAAAAACCTCAAAGACTAAATCATCCAAGGGAGCCAGCTCATCGGTTCCAGTTGAAGAAGAAACAAGACAGAAGAAACCGTCAAGAAAAGCGGTTGAAGCAGAAGTACCACCAGAACCGAATAGGAGGAAGAAAGTATCTGCAAAGAAGAGTTCAAAGAAACCGGCGGACTCCGAGAAAACGCTTTCCTCGGACAATCTACCAGAAAGAACCGCGGATGTCTTTCAGCCCATCCCCATCAACACCGTTATTCCAACTCCCATCCCATCCAATTCTCCAGAGCAAACCGAATCTTCGGGGAGCAAGGAGAACAAGTCAAACTCCAAGGAGGAGGCAGAGGCAAATGTTCACGCTGCAATTTCCAAGTCACCCAGTAAACAAGTTGAAGAGGTATTGGTCGATGTGGGCTTGAATACCTCAGAAGCAATTCAGAATGTGGTCCAGGAGATCACAAGAGAAACCGAAGAGGACGATGTTTCAAGTCGTCGAAAGCCAGATGATCAGGTTGAAGTACCTGATCAGAACGAAGAACAACCGGTCGGTGAGACGGCCAACACGACAGAAGTTGCACCTCCGACTCAGGAGGGAAATATTGAAGAACGGGAACCGTCCGGTTCCGCAGGAGGAAAGATGGTCTCAGAAAATCAACCAGCACCAACACCTGAAGGTTCCACTCAGGTAGACAAAGGCAAAGGTATTCTCTTTGAAGAAACAACGGCAACCGGAACGGGTACGCTGCAAATCGATCCTCAACATGAAGCCATAACCGGGGACGACTTTCCTTACACCATAGAGCAAGAAAATGAGATTTTCGAGGAGTGCATTCAAGACATGAACAGAGGGGCAAGTGATGCGTTAGCGCCATACATCCGGTGGGTGAAGCTCCGATGCGAAACCAAGTTATCTGATATGCTTCCAGGCTTTAGTGGAAACAAACAATGGAACAAGCTCATCCAGCTGGAAGAAAGGGCACTCACTTTGGCTAACACCAACCTAATCCAACCGGCGTTTAACAAAGCTCCGGTAATCCTTGAAAATGCTCGGTTACAAGCAGTTGAGAATGCGTTTCAAGGAACCCAAGGAAATACGCTAAACCCGATCGAAATGAGGATGGCCGAACGATTCCTTGGGGTACGAGAACAGCTGGTGCGAAATCTTGATCGTCTTGACATGCAGTGGTGGAAAAGTTGCCAACGTCAATTCAACAATGCTGAATTATATCAAAGTAAGCCATTCTTTATAAGTAGTGAGACATCCGGAACCTCTGAAAACCTGGAACAAGAAGCCTCTCAACCGGTCAAAGCTCTGGAAATAGATCAGATCAAACAAGCAATGGATGAAACGGTTGACTCTTGCATTGGAAAGTTCAAAGCCGTAACCGACGAAAGAATTGCAGTGGCTGAAAATAAAATGTCAACTTCTATACAAACCATGATGGACACGACCATGCAGACAAAAGTACAAACCATGATTGCCGAGTCCGTTAAAGCCGCAACCGCTCCACTTTTGGACATGCTGCAAGCAATGGCAATTCAAATCGGGGATATGTCCAAGGTTCAAGACACTACAACTCTGACTCAAATCGAAAAGGATGCTGAAACCGCAAAGAAACTGCAAGAGGAAGAGATAGAAAGGGAACGGTTACAGAAGGAGACTGAAGATAAAGATTATGAGCTTGCCCAACAATGCAACGAGGAAGAGCAGGCCAACGCCCAGGATCTCTCACTGGTGCAACCGTCCCATTCCATGAATACAAGGAACAAGAAAAAGCGAAGTGCAGTTAAGAATGTGATGAAGAGGGCAGAACAGAAAACAGCCGCACCTGTCGCGATAAATGCGGAACCGCTTGATGAGGAAGAAGAAGAAGATCCGGAGGAACTTAACCGGCGAAAGAGAAGGACAACCGGAGAATCTACAGCAACTCCAAGCTTCAGACCTCCAAATGCTCCACCGCCTCCACCACCAAGGCCAGTTTGTGCCAACTTTGATCTCAAGAATAAGGGCACCGGTCACTCAAGTGTATGGGCTGGTGTGCTGATCGATGCCGAAAGACGTGATAGAGAACGCAGAGCAAGGCAAGAAGAAGAAAGAAGACGGTTGGAGAAGGAGCTGGAAAAAGAGCAACACAAGGGGGGACCATCCAAGCCCTAAACCTCTTTATCTCTTTACTTTGAACAATTATGTTTTATTCTGTCTCAGAAACTTGGTTATTCTGTTCTTTCTAATAGGTTCTAACATATTTTTCAAAAATCATACTTATGTTTTTGAAGCATATTTTTCAAAAATCATACTCATGTTTTTGAAACATTTAAAAAAAAAAAAATCATACGGATGATTTGAAACGCTTTTATTTCAAAACAATCACACTCATGTTTTTAAACCGGCCATATATTACAAGTTTTGAATATTTATTCTAAATAATCAAAAAGGGAGAAATTGATAGAAAAATTAAGTAGATTAATTTTTCTAAACTGACTACTAAGCAAACTTTTAACAGGCCATATATTACATGTTTTGAATATTTATTCTAAATAATCAAAAAGGGAGAAATTGATAGAAAAATTTAGAAGATTAATTTTGGAACCGGCCATACATTACAATTTTTGAATATTTATTCTAAATAATCAAAAAGGGAGAAATTGATAGAAAAATTTAGAAGATTAATTTTGGAACCGGCCATACATTACAATTTTTGAATATTTATTCTAAATAATCAAAAAGGGAGAAATTGATAGAAAAATTAAGTAGATTAATTTTGGAACCGGCCAGACGAACTAAACAGAGGTTAATCTTCATGTACAGGTACTTCTAAAACCGTATGAACCGGTTGGGGCATCAGAAACCGGTTGCTGATATACCTCAAAGAAACCAGCCTCGAGTGATCAAGACAAAGATCAAAGGAACCGGCTCTACCCTTCTCAAGCGACCGGTTAGCCAAGACATAAATTTCCATTCCAACCGGATCATCATACTATAAGACACAAAAACCGGATGGCTCAGATCAAAAGTCAGAAGATTCAAAATTCAAAGAGTGACGTACCATGACGGAAGAAACGTGTCTCGAAAGAATAAAAGAAGATCGGATCCGATCAGAAGCATGCGAGGAAAGCAATGATGTTTTGTTGATCCGATGCTGACAACCGGAGGCGGATGTTCAACACGTGTTACAATCTGAAAAACCGGCTATGTCATCATATGCTCAGAGTCACCTGCATGAATGCCAGGTGTTGAGGAAGTTGAAGCGTGCAAGCAACCTCTCTGCAAACAGGCGTGATAATGATCGACCAATCCGCAAGAGAGAGAAGAAAGTAGCCGTTAGCTAATTTCAGCTATAAAAGGAAGATCAAACGTCTTCATTAAGAGCAGCAGTTCGGGAGTTGTAGTTGTGAAGCATCAAAAACTCTGAAAGTCATAAAGCATAAAATTCTAGAGAGATAAAGTTCTGTATTCTAAAGCCGGTGTACTTAAAACCGGAAACTTTGTGTGTGTTGTTTTGTTGAGTTGTTGTATTACATCAAAGTGTGAGTTTGGTGTAACCGGCGAGTAGCGAAGTTGGGCTCGACCGTAAGTGTAATTGTAACTCTAAAGAGTTAGTGGAGATCCTTCTCATAACCTGAGAAGAAGGGGTGACGTAGGAGGGTTTGCTCCGAACATCCATAAACAAATTTCCTGTGTCGTTCTCTTTCCCTCGCTTTCATTTCTTACTTTCTTAACGTAAACCGCAAACTAATCATACCTCCAAAACCGGTCACTCACCTCCATTAAACCGACTCCTTCCTAAAACATCATCAATCATCTAACAGTCGCATTCGTTGCTTCAACTTGAAACAGACATTTCCGCCCTTGAACCCGGTTCAAGAGTCTGTGACAGGTTGTGCAGTGCTGAGAAAGGTTTTAGTCTCTAACCGGACTATCACCAAAAGAGTGTGTGTGTTGTAAGCGGCTACCCTTACCTGAAACCGGAAAACACCCCGGTCCTCCAAGGGCATCCCCGATCCTAACAAAGTTATGGCTGGAGTAAATTTGCTTCAAAGTTAAATGGTTGAGATGCAAGGTCATATGAGTAGAGCTGATGCTGAGCGAATGGAACAAGCTGATTCCTTCGCAAGACAAATTTAGGCAATTGAAGATGTTGAAGGTGTTGCTAATAAAGAAAAGAACATCATTTCCCATGAAGATGATAATGTTAAAAAGGGTCAAAGAAGTTCTAGAGGCGGTGGAAATTCTAAAGGAGGTGGTAGCAGTAGAGGTGATGTTTCAACCGACACCAGATCGAAGAGAAAACTAACAGATGAAGGAAGTTGCAGGCCAACCAAAAGAGGTGGAAGTCGCAGCGGTGATCATGGTGGTGGAAGCAGTGGAAACAGTGGTCGTGGTGGCCGTTCTCTCCCTCCATTCCGAAACCTTCTGAGCGGTGAAGGGTTCAACTACCCAATCGTGAAAAGGGAAGATCAATAATCTCTCCTCTTCTAAACTATCTTCTGTTGGTTTGTGATTTTTTTTAACTTGGCTTTTGGAATATTGGTTTGTGAACTTGGTTTTTAAACTTAGTATTTGGAATATTGATTTTTGGAACCTATTTCTGTAGTTTGCGAACAAATATCATTCTTTCTTAAATTTGATGGGTGTTTATCTTTTAATTGTGCAAAGTTTTAACATCATCATCAAAAAGGGAGAAATTGTTGGGTCAAATTATTTTGACTAACGGTATTTTGATTATGAACTTGTGTAAAATTTAAATATGAAAGAAACTAAGTCGTCTAATTGTTTTATTTGAAGGTGCATCAAAACATGCTAAATTTGACTTAGCATTAATCTGGTTCATTAGATGTATAGGTTATTAGACGTACGTAGTTAGACGTGCACTCTAACAGATATAGTTAGACGTGCAGTCTAACGAATACGTAGTTAGACGTGCAGTCTAACAGACGTAGTTAGACGTACAGTCTAACATATGTAGTTAGACGTACAATCTAACATATGTAGTTAGACGTGTAGTCTAACGGATACGTAGTTAGACGTGCAGTCTAACGGATACGTATTTACACGTGCAGTCTAACAGACGTAGTTAGACGTGTAGTCTAACAGACGTAGTTAGACGTGCAGTTTAACGTATACGTAGTTAGACGTGCAGTCTAACGTATACGTAGTTAGATGTGCAGTCTAACGTATACATAGTTAAACGTGCAGTCTAACGTATACGTAGTTAGATATGCAGTCTAACAGACGTAGTTAGACGTACAATGTAATGGATATGTAGTTAGACGTGTAGTCTAACGGATACGTAGTTAGACGTGTAGTCTAATAGATGTAGTTAGACGTGCAGTCTAATGAATACATAGTTAGACGTGCAGTCTAACATACGTAGTTAGACGTGCAGTCTAACAGGCGTAGTTAGACGTAAAGTATAACAAACATAGTTATACGTATAGTCTAACAGACGCAGTTATACGTGCAGTCTAATAGACGTAATTAGATGTGCAGTCTAACAGACACAGTTAGACGTGCAGTCTAACAGACGCAGTTAGACGTGCAGTCTAACAGATGAAAGTTAGACACAAGTAGTCTAACTCCTTCAGATTAGTGTGAAGGGACACGTTGTTAGACATGTCGTCTAACTCCATTAGACTCGACTTTTTAATGAAGCACGTCTAATGGCTCGCTTCAGTAGTTGATTGAAGTTAGCATCCGTCTACCCACGATCAACTAGTTGTACGCTACTTTTGCTCCACTAATCCGTATAGATCAGTAAGATAGCCAGTTGCATCCAATGAATCAATGTCACGTAAGTAAATATTCTTCCCACTACTTGTTTCTTACAGGACAATTCTAGAAGAATATTCGGCGCACTACCAAATTAGTACAGCCTCGATCTTTGTGCATAGTGTCTACTGTACCTGTGTACTATGGAGGTTTTGCAATGGGTGTTCGCCACGTGTCACTGTAGAAGATTCGACCGTTGGTACCTGTTCTCTATTTAAAGATCCTCAAGGACAACGAACAAACGGAGACATAAAGAATATACGAATTACACGCTAGTCTGCCAAAAACTTACAATTGATCTAACGAAGTGCTTTCTTGCTTACTGTGTTATACATCAAGAGAGAGATAAAATCAAAGTATTGTTTAGTTGAGTGATATTCTTTAATATACTGGAAGTTGAACATAGTCTGTTCTGTTCAATAGTGAGCTAGCTTTAAAACTGTATTTGATTATAAGAAAAGTATAGTGAATTCTTCCGGTGGTTAGAAGAAGGGGTGACGTAGGAGAGTTGTGCTCCAAACATCTATAAACATGTCTTTGTGTCATTTACATTCTGTTATCTCCTTCTTCATCGGTTCTTAGATTCAAACTGAGCAATGTTTCCGCACTTGAATCGCTTCAAGAGTTTGCAAGGGTTTGTGAAGAATAGAAAGTGATATAAATCCCTAACAAAATTTCTATCAATCCCTTTTCAAGAAGTTGTCATCAATAGGTAGACCCTTGTCTCTATTGGTGCCACCGATCCTTTCATCTTGTCACTCAAAGTTCTTGCTCCAGACGAAGGACAACTCAAAATTAAAATCCTTTCAGGTATCCTAATTCTCCTGAACCTCTTGCTTCCGGAGGCGGCAACTTTCGAGCCCTAAGAGGAAGGGGTCGTGGAGGGAATTTTAGCGGTCGAATTAGTGGCAACATTGTGACCCAAGTCATGAAGGACATTGAAGAAAGAGAAAACAAATACGCAAGGGAGAGACACTAACTTATCTACTTACTTTTCTTTTTACTATGAACTTTTTGAAATACTTTTGTTGAACTACTTGCTCTTGATTAATTGCATTTCTTGAATTGGTTTTCATATAGGATCAATTGCTGGTTTTGATATTATTAGGATAAAACAATCAAAAAGGGAGGAATCATTAGATATAAATCATTGGATTTGATAATTTATTGCTAGATATAAATCACTGACTTTGATAATTTATTTTAAACAATCAAAAAGGAAGAATTTGTTAGATTAAAGTTGTTAATTAACTTAGGTTATTTAGACAACGATTATAAAATTACCAAGTTTTGAATATTGATTTTATATAATTAAAAAGGGAGAAATTGTTAAATTAAGTCTTTAATCAATTTTCAGTTTATAAATAAAACTAAATTGTGTAATAGATTTTGTAGGATCAAAGTGAAGAAAATCGAAACAAAAAGATGTCTAGCAGTTGAACAAATTCTATTTTTTTATCAACTTTGGTATTCTACAATAGAGCGTGTCCTGTATTATATTGAGATCGGTTTTATATCAAGATCAGTATTACATTCAACTTCGGTATTCTGCAAAGGAGCGCGTCCGGTATTATATCGAGATCAATATTATATTTAACTTCAGTATTCTGCAAAGATGCACGTCTAATATTATATCGAGATCGGTTTTATATCAAGATCGGTTTTATATCAAGATCGGTTTTATTTCTGTTCAGTATTATAACAAAGATGCGTATCTGGTATTATATCGAGATCGATTTTATATCAGTTCGACATAATGTGAAGATGCGTATCTTGTATTATATCGAGATCGATTTTATATAACTTCGGTATTATATCAATGCGCGTCTGGTTTTATATTGAGTTCGGTATTTATGGAGCGTGTTCGGTATTTTATCGAGATCGGTTTTGAAGAGGCATTTCCGGTTTTATATCAAGTTCGGTATTTTGGAAGCACACTCGATTTTATATTCAGTAGTTGATCAAATTTGATATTTGATCAACTTCGATATTTTATATGGAGCGCTTCCGGTTTTATATGCCTTTGAAATTTTGGAAGCACGTTTGGTATTATGCTGACTTCGATTTTATATACCTTCTGGTATTTTATCTGCATGCTTGCGGTATTTTACAAGTCCGGGACTATATTAAGACACTTTCGGTATTTATAGGAGTTCAACTTTATGAAGCGTTTCCATATTTAAACAAGCATCTGTTATTGGTAGTCGGTTACAACAACAGAGCTAAACTTATTGAAAACTACCACGTGCCAAAGTAATTCAAATTCCATGAGATGTATGTCTCTAGTACATCCACGATCAAAAGCGCATATTCTCTAATGATTCTCTGATGTACTATTCTAGCCCTCGTCCAAAATAGGACATGTTTCCTCTAAAGCAAACGTGTATGTTGCCTTTTCCTATTTAAGGAGAAGCTGGAGGAAAATTTGCGTCGGCCCGTTTCATGCTATTGTCTTCACGAATCTCAAGCTTTTCTGAATCAATCTCTCAAGCGCTCAAGTTCTCAAGTTCTAAGATTTTTCAAGTTTGTTAGATTGTTCAAGTTGTATTTCATACTGTTTATTCTGTGTGAGTTTTCAGTATTGTAAGTTGACATAATCTGTTTCTATCAATAGAGTATTGTGTGCTAGGAGTTCGGAAATAGGCAGTGTCTATGTCCTGGTTGTCCAATTGGGTTTGTGTACGCCTTGTAGTAAAACTGAATCTTCTAGTGAATATCCTTCTCAAGGTTGAGAAGAAGGGGTGACATAAGAGAGTTTTACTCCGAACATCCATAAATATCCATTGTGTTGTGTGTTCTTTACTTTCAGTGTTACCTACTCGTTGTCTATTGTTTCAAGTCCAATCAAACAGTTCCGCACTTGAACGTTCTTCAAGAGTTTGTGATGACTTGCGTAGAATAGAAACTGATATTAACTTCTCACAGAGTTAATATCAAATGAAGGTTTTTGCTGTTAACAATACTCGATCAACCCCCTGCTATTGTTGATTCCTTTCCTAACACATAATCATTTTCTTGATAGGATACCATGGAAGTACTTCCCTGATTTCTTCGTCACTCTATACAAGAGGTCTAGGTGAAGCTTCCTTCATTCTTCTATACTAAAGGTAAGAGGACATGATGTTCTCAGGACAAACTACCTATAAATGTTTAAGCTTGTCGAGGATCCAAATGTATAGAATTAGAGGGGAGACTCTTTTGCTCATAGCGGAAGATATGCATGAGTTGTTCAAACTCATCAGTGTTTCTTCCAGAATAATACTTGAGGGATCTTTGTTCTCTCTTCACATATGGTATGATACTTTCAGGATTCTCGAGGAGGGTTTATCATTGGCTGGTATTTGGATGAAATGAGCTAGTAGGATCCTCATTAATATCATGGATGATCCTAAAGTCAAAGGATTTTCTAAATTCCTTACTTCAATTTTAGTCCATGTTGGGGAATCGATATATGCCCTTGTGAGGATAACATCAGATGTTACCTTAGAGTATTTGTATTCTTCTTGCAAGAGCTTCCTTCGGGACATTGATTCCCAAATTATTTCAAATGCAGAAAATTATTATTTTCATCATATGGTTGGACACATATGCCTTTCTCTCATTAAGTAAGATAATTTTACAAGTTCTTCTTTGCATTTCCTTCATGAATGTGGAGTTTACCTCGAAATTTATGAACCTCATGATGGACATGAGACCATATGATCGATAGTTTTCACTTTTTTTCATGGAAAGCATCAATTAATGGAACCAAGGAGATATCCTTCAGCATGGACATCATCTATGATTGAAAATTCAAAACTTTTATAAAAATGTGTTTGTATTAAAAAGAATGAACATGTTTGAAATGCTAACTTAGACTATACATTCATACACATAATATATATATAGTAATCTGTTACGGTCTGCTCATCAAAAACCTCGGTCTTAAAATATTTAAGCACCTGTCTCTCGGCCCAAGTGTGCATATGGGGCCAGTTTATGTTTTTTATGTAATAATTATGTTTTGTTTCATTTCTCTATTATTTCTCTTGAACTGAATTCTGTTATGTTGGAAGTTTGTTGTAACCGAATACTTTTGGGTAAACCAACCTCTTTAAATGGTGATGCCCACACCACTATTTGGGGCTATGAATTGAATATTTTGGAACTTGGTGCTCTAAGTTATCTCTCGACCCCCTCCCCCTTCTTGGACCACTAGGTGTAATCTAGTGGTATTTCTCTCCTCTCCTTCGGCTCTTCTCTCCATAACCTCGAATTCTCCTCTCATTCTATGTCCGCTGCACTTGAGTGTTGAATTCCACCATCGGTCTCGATCATCAAGAACCCGTTTCTTGAATTAAAGAACTTGCAAGGCCCGGTTATTGTTTAAAGTCTAACATCTTGGTATCAGAGCTGGCCGATTCTCATCATGGTAGAAACTCGCCAGCAATCAGAAATGGATGCGCTGAAGGCCCTCATTGAAAACCTGTCCCAACAAACAGCTGCGATGCAAGCTTCCATAGACCGAAGATTTGATGCGGCTGAAGAAAGAATGGCAGCCTTTGAGAGCGGGGCGTCTAGAAATGTGCAAGAACCCCGCCACAGACCCTATGATGATAATTCTTGCCACGGTCCTTCACCATTTAGGCCCCTGCACCCTGGCCAGAACCGCGACCAACACTATGCTCCTCCTACTCGGCTAACCAAGGTCGATTTTCCTCGGTTTGATGGGTCGGATGTCGAGGGCTGACTAATATCTGCCGAGCAATTTTTCAGGGTGTAAGAAACTAAGGATGCCACTAAATTAGAAATTGCCCCATTCATTTTTCTGGAAAAGAAAGAATGTGGTACGGGTCATATCTTCAAAACCGAAATCATATGGAAGCCTTATCTTGGGACGTGTTCAAAAGAGACCTTATGACTCAATTAGGGCCCTCTATACATGACACACCAATGAGACAACTGATGAATTTAAAACAGGTTGGGTCGGTTCAAGAATATAATCTGCGATACATGTCGATCTCTCAAAAACTCTACAGCATGCCAAGGGAGTACGTCATAGATTGCTACTTGTCCGGTCTAAGGGAGGAAATTGCAAACTGCATCAAGCTGCGATTCCCAGATTCTTTAAACGAAGCCATGGCCATGGCTAAAGTCCAAGAAGCAACATATCGGTCCTTAATGAGCAGTGGTAATTTGTACAACGCTGAAGCATCGTTGCTGCCCACGCCGTCCAACATCAACACAACCGGGCTGAGCACCAATACTGACTTCAAGAATTCATCATATGGGTCCTCTTCAAATGCAAACCAGGGCCATGTTAAGCAATTAGACCCAGCCTCAATGGATGAAAAGCGAAAGAAGGGCTTATGCTACTCTTGCAATGAAAAATGGCAACCAAACTATAGGTGTAAATCAAAGTTATTCATGGTCTCGGCCAATCAAAAAGATCAAGAACCTGACCAAGAACCTGTTTTGGATGATCTACCTACATTGGTCGGCCCAAGGGATGAACCAACCATATCCTTACATGCCTTGACCGGGTCTAAAGCTTTCCAAACGCTCCAGATTCTTGGCAAAGTTTGGAACCTGCCGGTGGTGATCCTGATTGATACAAGTAGCACCCACAATTTTATCAATAGCAGGATTTTGGAGAAAATAGACCACAAAAGCATAGCAAACAGGGTGCAATCGGTTAGAGTGGTCGATGGGTCTAATGTGTTATGCTCTAGTGTTTGCGAGGACTTGAAGTAGTCGATGGAAGGCAATGAATACCAAACAGAAATGAAGTTAATTTCCATGGACGGATATGATATTGTGCTGGGAATTGAATGGATGATTACTCTAGGCCCGTCTTCTTGGGATTTTGAAAAGCTGACCCTATCCTATGAGAAGCAAGACAGAACCACGATCCTAAAGGGGATTCCTCGGTCGCAGGCCAGTCTGATGCATAGAAACTAGCTGGAAAAGACCTTAGATGAATATATTGTTGCTGCCAAAATGCAAGTAAAGAGTAAGCCCGAAGGCTAAATTGTTTCACTCGTGGCATTAACCTTGGAAGATATTCCTAACGATCTAATTAAAAGCCATGGCTCCTTCGATGCTACTTTTATGCTGGTTCGGGAAAAAGACTTGGCCTGGATTTTTGAGCCAAGTTTGGAGTTTAATCGAAGTTGGAAGAAATTATTTTTGCACCAGGCGCTGGGGACATTGCAGCAACCAAGGCCAGCTCTAAACACTGAAAAACTCGACCTTAGGTGCACAGAAATTCCTCACATGGGCGGAGTGGCAAGCGACCCGACAACGCAAAAGACCGCAAGTAACCGACCAGTTCCACTACTGAAGCGATTCTGCCGAAAGTTTTTTGAGAAAATACGGTCTTATGCTGCGACCCTTGTTGAATGTGCCGAAGCCCGACCGAAGCAATAGTTTTGAAGTTGAAGATGCGTATTATAGGCTGACCAGTCCACGTTCTTTTCGTCGAGGGCGACGAACCTCGAAGGGGGAGATTATGTTACGGTCTGCTCATCAAAAACCTCGGTCTTAAAATATTTTATGCACCCGTCTCTCGGCCCAAGTGTGCATATGGGCCAGTTTATGTTTTTTATCGAATAATTCTGTTTTGTTTCTTTTCTCTATTATTTCTCTTGAACTGAATTCTGTTATCTTGGAAGTTTGTTGTAACCGAATACTTTTGGGTAAACCAACCTCTTTAAATGGTGATGCCTACCCCACTTTTTGGAGCTATGAATTGAATATTTTGGAACTTGGTGCTCTAAGTTATCTCTCGGCCCCCTCCCCCTTCTTGGACCGCTAGGTGTAATCTAGTGGTATTTCTCTCCTCCCTTTCGACTCTTCTCTCCCTAACCTCGAATTCTCCTCTCATTCTATGTCCTCTACGCTTGAGTGTTGAATTCCACCATCGGTCCCGATCATCAAGAACACGTTTCTTGAATTAAAGAACTTGAAAGGCCCGATTATAGTTTAAAGTCTAACATAATCACATAAGGGTTGATGTGCCGAGGTTTTGGTTATCTAGGCACGACAAACAACTAGCTTAGTGATAGTATCCATGTTATTTGTTCTAAGATGAAACATAAGAGATTATCATTCACCGAATGTGGAAGGGGTAGAACTACCATCATAAACCTGGGAATATCAACTTAATTTAGATTTTTTTACTCACATCCACAATGACTACATCCTATCGAACGACTCATTTCCAAAGAATGGGGTCGATCCCGTGTATTCTAGTTTTTCCTCTCGCAACATCAGTTAGTTTGTAATAAGTTTTCAATCCTCATTGACAATCTTTGCAAATATGTGTAGAAGTACCAACCCTGGTAGTGTAGGGTGAGGGTTGTGTACCATTTTCATATAAAGGCATTTAATAGGATAAAACTTATGCGTCTTTTAAGTGTTGTACCTTTCAAGACAAGCTTATTAAGTTGAAAACGAGATACAAACATTTCAAAATCCAAGTTTATATTTTCAAGTTAAACATTTAATCCCCAACAAAGTCGTTAGAAAGTTGTACCCTTAGAATAACCCTTTTGTAGGTTTCTGAAGAAAGTTCGAAGTTTGAGAAAATTCAACATCACTTTGCGTGTTAGGAATCTTCTTTTAAAATAAAACATTAACTTTAAAAGATTTTTAAATGATCATTGAGAGCTTTTTAAATTAATTAAAAATAATTAATTAAGAGTTCAATTTTAAATAATTTAGGGATTTACGGTAATCAAAATACAATTTAATTCTTTAGAAATCCATTATTTAAATTAATTAAAAAGATTATTTATTTAAAACAGAATCTCCAATTGATTTTTTAAAAACAATAAAAAATGGCGTACGTGTACAAACGTATTGGCCATAGTTTCTTTTTATTCGTTGTTTGGTAATACTCAAGAAAAGGGTTTTTGCGCTTCATCCTTTGTACCATTTTTTAAAAATTTATCTACCTATAAATTTGGATTTTGAAAATCTGTTGTATAACGCTTTATTTTATAGATTATTCTTTTGGTCCTAAACATGCAAAAGGTTTGTGAGTTATTTAAAAAAAATCTAAAATCAATTATTTAAATGTTGGTAGATGTAGTTGATGATAGCTTAGGGAGGAAAGGAATGAAGAACATCAATCATTTTTTAAGGCATTAGGGTTTAAAAATAAATCCAAAACAAGGCTTTATCAAAATATTTTTTTTAAACACATTCTAATAATATTTTGAAAGAATTTTCTAAGTTTTCGGGATATTTAGATAATCGTTTTAGGGTCCAAAATTAGAAAAAAAAAAATTTGGATTTTGAAAATGAGAAGTCCTTTGGACTGGTACCCTAGTCCTTAGGTTCGTTTTCATTGGTCGGGGTTCGAACCCTCGGTCGAACCCATCGGTCTAGCTAAGAAGCCTCGGTCAAGGTGCTAAGGATTCTTGGTCCTTGGGGGAAAATTTTGGTCAGGGTGTACAAACCACCGGTTCTGAGTTAGCTCGGGGCTAACTCTCTTGGTCCTGGGTTTGGGAATTCTCGGTCGAGGTCAAGATTCCTCTATCCTAAGTTCGACCTCTTGGTCCTAGATTTTAGCCATCGGTCATAAGTTCAGGAGTTCTCGGTCCTATGTCTAAACTCATCGGTACCGATCCCCAAGAAAATCTAAATTACAGGTTTTTCAATTTGGATGGAGACAAGGATTATTTGATCCAAGGGTCTAGGTAACTTCACATAGTTCCCAAGAATATTTAGAACATCATCCTAAGGTATTAATCGACATGGGTGATGATTAATTCATTCAAAACTGTTTGTATCCAAATATAGAGTTTTTTGGTTTTAAAGTTGTTTTGTTCTGAAAGGAGCTAGCCAATAGTCTCTTAATATCTCATATGCTTGATTGATACCAAAACAAGAACACTAGATGTTCTGTTGGACTAAATTTTGAGCAAACATGATCGGATGGATTAAACTTGATCCAAATAGTTTCCCAACATTATTTCAATCATGTTGAAAAGCTTTCTAGGATGTGATACTCAAGGATTAGCCCAAGAATAACAACTCTTTTTTTTTTTAAATTCAAAATTGGGTTTTTCTTTTAAAGACCTATTGATCGGTTATGGCTTTCAAATAAAGCTCATAAATGATCATAAGATCAATTTCCAATAATCAAATTCAAAACTAGACATCATACAAGATTATGAAAACTGAGTAGAAATTTTAATTTCAAACTGAAAGTATGAATTAAATGATGATTGGAAGTATACAAAGGATTGGAGAACACTCCTTAGACATAATGGAAGCTTTTGGGATTTCTAGATCCAAGATCTAGAGCTTTAAACAGAAATTTCAAAATATCCGAAGCTTTGAGCTTCAATGGTGTATTTTCGATTTCTTTTTATTCAAGGCTTGAGATGTTATCTCTTGCCTTCAAAATGATTGAGGGGGTTATTTATAGCTTTTCGAGGTTTGTTAATCTATCTAAGTGGATTAAATCAACCAAAAGTCTTTAATGACGTCTTGGTTGTTCATTAGCCAACTTGACAAAATAGGGATGAATCATCCTATTGAAGTAGTAGAAATTATCACCGAAGTAGGTGAATATTTCAGCTTTTGAATCAGTCGTTTCGGTTTCCTGTGGAGAGAGTTACATTCTTGGAAAATCAAAGGATGATATATCATCCTTATCCTTCCATCGTCGTGATGAAGACGACGTGGTGATCACGTCGTTTCATGTGTATTAGCTCTTTCGTCAGCGGTCTGTCAATCGTCGTTGGCATTTGGGAATTCTGTTACCGTCTTGGTTAACAAGCGTTAATCGATCTAGTTCCTTTCTACACTAGGCTACTCGGGCGCGCCTAGAGCGTTGGATGAGAATCCATCGCTGATTATAATGGGTGCGGTTCGGGCTTTAGGATTCCTTATGGATTTTGGCTAAAACGGACTATGTATTTATTTTTATTTTAAAACCTTAAAGTTTGTTTGAAATTGATTTTCTTTCACCTTTTTGGATTTAACTTTGATCTTTTTAAAAACACCCAATATTAAAATAAATATGGATTTTGACGCTAATCAAAATATTTTACGAATTTACATTATATTTTTTTTGCATATTTTAGGATTAAATAAATAATTTTGGGATAAAATAGGTACATCATTTCATCCTAAATTATATATTTTAATCCCTTAATGTTTTCTAAAATTATATTAATATAAAATGAGTACAACATTTATCCAAAAAATTTTATTTTTTATTTTGGTCATTTCCCTTAATTAATTAGTTTTTTAATTATCATAATATTTAATCTAATTTCTTTTTTTAATTATGTTTTGGCCTTGGGTAAATTATTTTGATTTTATTTATTCAAAAATAAATCAACATAATTATTTTAATATTATAAATTGTTAGGTAGATCTTTAGTGCTTACATATATGAAAACCGATATCATTGAATATGAGGTTGGTTCGATGTTGTGCCTAACACATTTCCCTTAAATCAGTTTCATCGTCTCTCATTTATGTTGGAGCTTATTGTAGATGGCTATCTCCTAAGGTACAATGAATCTATTAGTAATTCTGTACTAGAATCACTACGCATTGAACTTGATCAACGTACCTGAACTAATATAGACGTGTCACTTTAAATGCATGATTATAATAAGTTTTGACACAAACAATTTTTTTAACCTGTTTATACAAATGACATTCATTCTTTGTCATGATTAATCACATAATTTCTATATATGAAATTAAAATGCTTCAAAATATTAATGATAACATCATTTTGATAAATTAAATTTCCACATAAGAAATTATTAAGATCCACAATTCATTTAATAATTTATACATACAAAATTATCATGATTAATGTCATTATGAGAAATCATATTTCTCATAAGAAATCATTATCGACACATTAATCTCATAATTTCTACTTAAGACATTATAATGGTTTTCACATAAATGACTAGAGTCATTTTAAGGAGTCTGTTTTTTAATAAAAAAATCATTGATTACCCTATTAAACACCAACATTAATCACTAAAGTCATTTTAAGGAGTCTGATTTCTATAAATAAGTCATTGACTACCATATTTATCTCCCACGTCACCTCCTCTTCTGTTTTTAGAAGGTTTTAATTCGTATAGCAAATACACAAACTCAGTCAGACATACAAGACTTAACAACTGCCGATTTCTGATCTTTTAGCTAACACTATATTGAATAGAAAATCCCTGTTTAACATACAATAGTGAAGTTTCACTCGAAAAGACAATACACAATTTCCGAATGATCTTTGTTGGGTCAAATTATTTTGACTAAGTGTTGAAATATTTATCCACTGAGATTTTGATGATGAAATGACTTATGAGTTTTGATGCAGGTGTATTGAAACAATATTTCATAAGACTTGGCTCTAATGAGGGTCATTAGGTCGATTTTGGCATTCAATGCATAGAATTAGACGTACAGTCTAACTCATCGGAGTTAGACGTGTAGTCTAATGAATGCATAGAATTAGACGTACAGTCTAACTCATCTGAGTTAGACGTGTAGTCTAATAGACGTGTAATTAGACGGATGGTCTAATAGATACACAGAATTAGACGTAAGTCTAATGCATAGAATTAGACGTACAGTCTAACTCATCGGAGTTAGACGTGTAGTCTAATGAATGTAAAGAATTAGACGTAAGTCTAATGAATACACGGAATTAGACGTAAGTCTAATGCATAGAATTAGACGTACAGTCTAACTCATCGGAGTTAGACGTGTAGTCTAATGAATGTAAAGAATTAGACGTAAGTCTAATAAATACACGAAATTAGACGTAAATATAATATATTCGGAATTAGACGTACAGTCTAACTCATCGGAGTTAGACGTGCAATCTAATAGACTAATAATTAGACGTGTGGTCTAATTAGTGAAAGTTAGACGTGCGTCTAACTCTTTCAAACAAGTCTGAGGTAGAACCAGAATAAGACGTGTAATCTAACTCAGTGGAGTTAAATGTACCGTCTAATGATTATTAAATAATTAGACGTGTGGTTTAACTAGTGAAAGTTAGACGTGCGTCTAACTCCTTCAGACAAGTCTGAGGTAAAACCGGAATTAGACGTGTAGTCTAACTTAGTGGAGTTAGACGTACCGTCTAATGGTTATTACATAATTAGACGTGTGGTCTAACTAGTGAAAGTTAGACGTGCATCTAACTCCTTCAGACAAGTCTGAGGTAGAACCGGAATTAGACGTGTAGTCTAACTCAGTGGAGTTAGACGTACCGTCTAATGGTTATTGAATAATTAGACGTGTGGTCTATTTAGTGAAAGTTAGACGTGCGTCTAACTCCTTCAGACAAGTCTGAGGTAGAACCGGAATTAGACGTGTAGTCTAACTCAGTAGAGTTAGATGTACCGTCTAATGGTTATTGAATAATTAGACGTGTGGTCTAATTATTGAAAGGTAAACATGCATTGAACTCATTCAGACAAGTCTGAGGTAGAACCAGAATTAGACGTGTAGTCTAACTCAGTGGAGTTAGACGTACCGTCTAATGGTTATTGAATAATTAGACGTAAGTCTAATTCTATTAGACCAGGCGGTCTAATAGACGTTATTATTTAAAGGAGAAGTGTGATTTCATTAGACTGATTTTACAATCCGTCTAACTGAAATACGTCAAATGTTTAATTTAAGCAGTATGCTTGAATCTAGCATTTCACCTACCCACGTGCTATAGTTGTACCCTACTCTTACTCTACTTTCTAGTGAAAATTAGTACAACAACTATATACAACCAACCAAGGAATGCCACGTAAGAGAATTTTCCTCACATTACTTGTTTTGCAGGTACATCCCTTGTGGAATATTCGGCGCACTACCAGTGATGTACGACCACGATCCTTATGCTCAGATCATACTGTGTGCAATGGAGACTTTCATATGGAAGAGTGTCACGTATCATTCTTGAAGATTCGACCGTTAGCTCCTACTCAATATTTAACAAATCTAAAGGACAACGGACAATCTTCCTTACACAACGAACAAGCAATCTGATTTTGCAAAGAGAGAAACTACTCAATCTCTTGATTACTGAACTCATACTATGAATCTGCTTTCTGGTTGTACTGTGTGTGAATCAAGAGAGAGCTGGAATCAAAACACCTTTAGATGAGTGATATTCTTCATCTTGTAATTGAAAAGAAAGTTTTAAGTGCAATAGTGAGCTAAGTGTGTGTAAACTGTATTTGATTCGAATCATATTATAGTGAATCCTTTCGGTGGTTGGAAGAAGGGGTGACGTAGGAGAGTTTCTCCGAATATTCATAAACAAACTACCGTGTTCTTTCATTTCTATCATCTTTTCATATTTCATGTTGTGCTTCAAACTCAAGTAAACATTCCGCCTTACATCTGTTTCAAGTGTTTACAAGTGTTTGCGTAGAATAGAAAGCGAATTAAATCCCTAACATGATTTCTTTCAAACCATTTTTCATAAGCCTTCATCCTTAGCCAGACCCCTGTCTCTATCGATAAATCCGAACTTATCAATTGGTATCAGAGCCTTGTTTCTATTCTCAAGCCTTTCCTGAAATATGTCGACCATATCCAAAGATGCCAGTGCTACAGCCATTCCAACTTTCTCTCGAGAAAACTACATTGTATGGAAGAAAAGAGTTTGTGCTCATCTTTCTTCTCTTCATGATGACATGTGGAGCGTTGTCACAGAAGGTCCTATCAAGATTGATAAGGAGAAGACTGACTAGACCGCTGATGAAAAGAGGCAGAACAACCTCAACAACATGGCTCTTGATGTTCTGTACAGATCTCTCGATGACAGTATGTTCAACTACATTATTGAATGCGATACTGCAAAGAGGTCTGGGACAAACTCACTCAGCTGTGTGAGGGTAACTAGCAAACCAAGGAAAAACAAGATCATGGTTGCCACTCAACAATTTGACAGCTTCAAGATGCGTCCTGGTGAAACAATGAACGATTTTGACATCAGATTCAGCAAGATCGTCTCCTCTCTGTCTATCCTAGGCAATACCTATAGCAATCGGGAGCTTTCTATCAAGGTAATGCGTTCTCTTCCAAGAGAATGGGACATAAAGACTATGGCGATGGGAGAATCCAAAGATCTTAACAAGATCTCTCTCTTTGATCTCTTTGCTGACCTCAAGGCCTATGAGTTCGAGCTGAACTATAAGATGGAAGAAGATTAACCCACGTCCGTTATCATTGCCAAGACGCTGGTGACTGCTTAAGAGCCACCAACCACTCTGGACGTGAAGATGGCAACTCAGTAGCTGAGCAGCGATGCCATGTCTCTCTTTGTGAAGAAGTTTGACGACTTCATGAAGAAGAGAAACTCTAACCCAAATTCTTTAAATTCTAATGATAATAGAAAATCTAAAGCTAATGTTACATGTTTTAACTATGGTATTAAAGGTCATTATGCATCGGAATGCCGGAAGCCAAAGCGTGAAGATGCTAAGGATGATGGAAAAGAGCTGAAGGCTCTTATGGCTGGTGACGGGAAGAATAGAGGAAGCAGCCGTGGCTCCTATTTTTTATCCAGTGAAAGTGATGAAGAAGAGGTGGCATGCTTCATGGCAAGAGAAGATGAAGAAAGAACTTAGGAGATTGAGGTATTTGACTTCTCTTCCGAAAGGTTTTCAAGGGAACAACTGGTAGCTGCACTAGATGACATGGTCATCGAGTACAGAAAGTTAGTAGAATTCCTAAATGAAACTAAATCTTCATCAGATGTAAATAAACCAAATCTGTTTAAAGGTGAAGAGTCAAATGATTTTGAAAAGAAGATTGAAGAGATCTCATCTGAGAATAAGATGCTCAAAGAACAGATTCAAACCCTTTCATCTGAAAACAAAAGGTTAAACTATGTTGTCTGTGCATGGACAAGGTCTGGAGATGCTGTCAAATATCAGATCAGCATGTTGAAACCGGCTGGATCTAGATCTGGATTGGGATTTGATAGCAATGACCCTAACCTGTCATGCAAAAAGTCAAAATCAAATGACAAACTTAAGCCAATAAGTTTTGTCAAAGGAAGAGTGACTGATATTGAATCTGATCCCATTCATGAAGAAGTGGCTTTCAAAAATGAAATAGTCTATGTTCCGCCTACTGTTAGCTGGCTTAAGAATAAGCTAGAAGCAACTAACAGGACTGGCAATCTAAAACCTGACTCTAAGTCAAGGAGTTTTAAAAGAAAACCTTCTTCAAAAGTTAAAGGATCGTTGGCTAGCAGGAAGTCATCTACTAAGTCAAAATCTTATGCATTAATCACAACACAAAATGGGAAGTCCATCAGAATAACTCAGATATGGATTCCTAAGGGACTAATTGATAGAGGACCCAATTAAGTATGGGTACCAAAATGTGTAAATGGTTTCTTTTGTAGGCGATGCAGGAGGATTGTAGGAAGGAAGCTAAAAGAGTACTCCTCTGAGTACACAGCCTGGAAGATCAACAATGGCATTTGCCATTTTAGTAGAATAAATTTTTTTATTTGTTAAAAATATTTTTGGTCTTTGGACCAAAAAAATTATTTGTTACATTCCTATGTCCATATACATACTGAGAGGGAAAATCACTTTGGAAGTAAAGATACTCTTCAGACGAATATCCTTAACCTGTCTAATTAGACAAGGGTGTGTAAAAGTAACAGTGTGTACTTATAAGTATTTTTGCTCAAAATCCATTCATCTAAGTCTATATGTTGAGGTGTTATACCTACGCAATTAGACAGACACGTCTAATAGACGATTAGACGTTTTTACGTCACGAGCAAGAGGTTGCTCACGTCTAATTAACACACGTCTAATACGTGGTGTTTATGCGGAATTAGACGTACACGTCTAATAGACTCTAGACG
This sequence comes from Impatiens glandulifera, assembly GCF_907164915.1. Lineage (NCBI taxonomy): Eukaryota > Viridiplantae > Streptophyta > Magnoliopsida > Ericales > Balsaminaceae > Impatiens > Impatiens glandulifera. The sequence goes on along the minus strand of NC_061863.1, from coordinate 37,912,445 downwards.
GATTTTTATAACACGGAATTAGACGTTTGTGTCTAATAGATTCATCCGTCTAATAGACGTTTTGTTATATGGATTTGTAGAGTAAGAAAAACGTCTAACTACGTGCCGATTAGACTGATCAAGGACATCTGTCCCACGATTAAGAGTTATTTACTTTTCCCACTCAAAATATCAAACAGTCATCTCTTACTAACATGAAGACACATGTCTTTCACGTTTAGAGAAAATGACTGATATACCCTCATTTTTAATGATGACTTCTTGAAAAAGGACGTCTAACATTTATTAATGGGCCATACCCTTAAGAAGAGACAGTTATTCTGTATCTCCATCTTTTGTCTATTTAAGGACATCATTGCATGAATTTGAAAGCTTTCAATCCTTCAAAATTCTTAAGAACCCTAGTTCTCTCTACATTTTTGATAGAAAAATGAAGTAAGTTAATTTTCAAACCGGCCACCCATTACAAGTTTTGAATATTTATTCTAAATAATCAAAAAGGGAGAAATTGATAGAAAAATTAAGTAAGTTAATTTTGTGGAACCGGCTAGATGAACTAAACAGTTGTTAACTTTCATGTGCTGGGACAGATCAAAACCGTATGAACCGGTTGGCGTATCAAAACCGGTTGCTGTTATACTTCAAAGAAACCAGCTTCAAGTAATCAAGTTAAAGATCCGAGGAACCGATTTTCACCTTCTCAAGCAACCGGTCAGCAAAGACAAAAACTTACACACCAGCTGGATCATACTGCACAAGACACAAAACCGGAAGATTCAAACTTCAAGAGTGACGTACTATGACGAAAGAAACGTGTCTTGAAAGAATAAAAGAAGATCAGATCCGATCGGAAGCATGCGAGGAAAGCAATGATGCTTTATTGATCCGAAGTTGACAACCTGAGGTGGATGTCCAGCACGTGTCCAAATCTGAAAACCGATTATGTCATCTTCTGCTCAGAGCTGCCTGCATGACTGCCAGGTGTTGAGGAAGGTGAAGCGTGCAAGCAACCTTTCTGCACGGGCGTGATAACAATCAACCAATCCAAAGGAAAGAGAAGAAAAGTGACCGTTAGCTCTTCTCAGCTATAAAAGGAAGATGAAGCGTCTTCATTTAAAGCGGATCGATTTAGCAAAGAAATCATTCAATACAAGTGATAAGTTATAAAGATTCTATAGAGATAAACTGTTACGATCAAAACCAGTGTGTCTAAAACCGGAAGCTTTCTATATTGTGTTGTGTTGAGTTGTTGTATTACATCAAAGAGTGAGTTTGGTGTAACCGGCGAGTAGCGAAGTTGGGCTCGACCGGAGGTATTGTTGTAACTATAAAAGTTAGTGGAGATCCTTCTCATAACCTGAGAAGAAGGGGTGACGTAGGAGAGTTTGCTCCGAACATCCATAAAAATCCTTGTCTTGTGTTCTTTCGTTGCTTTCATTATCTAACCTTAAACTAATTGTTCTCCATAAACCGGTCACTCATATCCATAAAACCGACTCCTTCTAAAACATCATCTAAAGTCGCATACGTTGCTTCAACCTGAAACAGACATTTCCGTCCTTGAACCCGATTCAAGAGTCTGTGACAGTTTGTGTAGTGCTGAGAACGGTTTTAGTCTCTAACCGGACTATCACCAAAGAGTGTTGTGTGTTGTAAGAGGCCACCCTTCCTAAAACCGGAAACACCCCGGTCCTCCAAGGGCGTTCCCGATCCTAACAAGTGGTATCAGAGCGAGGTTCTTAGCACTCAAGCAACCTAAGAAGATGGGAAGCATGACCCACAACGACAAGCCGCCAATGCTAAACAGCGAAGCGTTTAGCAGTTGGAAGAAACAGATGTACCTACATCTGATTACATTAGATGATGAGATGAGCCGAGTCCTGAAAGAGGGACCGATCAAGATCAACAAGGAGGCAGACCTATGGACGAATGAAGATCGAAGACGGAGTAACCTGGACAACCATTGCATGAGACACATCTACAAGGCAATAGATGATAACACTTTGAAAAAAATATCAGAGTGTGAAAATGCAAAGGAAGCCTGGGAAACAATCATTCAAATCCATGAGGGAAACGAAAGAACTAAGGAGAACAAAATCTTGGTGGCTACACAGAAGTATGAAAACATCAGGATGAAACCGGGGGAAAACATGAAGGAATTCAGCAACCGGTTCACCAGTGTAGTCAACGAGCTTCAAACACTCGGAAAGAAGTGTGACAACCGAGAAGTAATAATCAAGGCCTTAAGATCTCTGCCAAGCACGTGGGACATCAAGACCATGGTGATGAGGGAATCGAGCACCCTTGGGCAGATGAAGTTGCATGATGTGTTCGAGGATCTAAAAGCCTACGAGTTTGAGATCAAGTCTCGGATCGAAGATGAAGAATCCACATCAACCGCAACCAGAGCTTTGGTTACATCGGTGGAACCGGCGGCCCAAGTATCAACTGTTCCGGCTCCAGTCAAAAATACCGATCAAATCACTGAAGATGTGATGGCGATGCTAGCTCAGAAATTCGGGAAATTCATGAAGAAGAGCCAGCCACCATCTAATAATGATTTTAATTATAACTATGTAGATAAATCAAACAAAAGATGCTATAATTGTGATGGTTTTGGACATTTCAGGTCAGAGTGTAGAAACCAAGGAGAGACGATAGAAAACCGGAAGGAAACTATCAGGGAACCAACTATCAGGGGAACAACTATCAAAGCAACCGGTATCAGGGAAACAACTACCAAGGGAACAACTACCGGGGAAACAACAACCAACGAAACGACTACCGGAGAGACAATGATCAACATGCTGACGAAGGAAAGGAGATTCAAAAGGCACTCATTGTATCCGACGGTGGAAGCGAGTGGGCATACTCCGATAATAAAGACGGTGAAGAAAAAGTAACCTGCTTCATGGCAAATGACGAAGAGGTATTTGATTTCTCTTCTGACGAGTTTACCAAAGAAGATCTGGTTTCTGCACTCAACCAAATGGTTGCTGAGTTCAGAAACATATCTGCGTACATACCGGTTTCGCTCGAATCTAAAACCGAACAAATAAATAATGTATATGATAAAACATGTGAAATCGAAATGTATGAACCGGATGAACTATTCTCCGTTAATGAGAAGACAGTTCAACCGGTAACCAAAACCGATGAACGAGCAATGTACGTCACGGCTGCGTGGGAGAGATCACGTCAAGCGGTAAAACAAATGTGTAACTATAAACGACATCCTAAGTGTAGGTATGGTATCGGCTACGAACCAAATAAACAAAACGAATCAAAACAACCTAACGGGATAAAACTCACGAAGAAACAATCTTCCGTTTATAAAATATTTCAAGAGTTCACAAACCGAAAATGACTTAAAACCGGAAGAAACACTTAAGTATGTAAGTCCTAATGAATCAGAAAAATGGCTTCATCCTGAGAGAAGGAAAGTCAACCGGAAACCGAGTAAACCAAATAAAATTCGACATCAAAGAAACACATCACAACATAAGGCATTCTTGAGCAACAGCCAAGAAGTTAAGCCAAAAACTATATAAACAGATACCGGGAAAGTGATCCGACTTATTCAAGTTTGGATCCCAAAGGGACTAATCAACCATGGACCCAAATGAATGTGGGTACCAAAAAGGTGTAAATAATTGTTTGTTACAGGTAAGGAGGAGCAACTGGCTAAAGAATTCAGAATGGTACCTAGACAGCGGATGTTCAAGGCATATGACCGGAAACAAAGAGCTACTAACCGACATCAAGTACGAAACTGGAGCAATCATTACATTCGGGGACAACTCGAAAGGTAAAACCGTGGGCAAGGGTAAGATTGTCCATGGTAATCTATCTATAAGTAATGTACTCTTAGTAGAAGAACTGCGTTTTAACTTGTTAAGCATAAGTCAAATGTGTGATGTGGGTTACAAAGTTGAATTTCATAAAAACTCATGTTTAGTTAAAAACCAAGATAATGACATTTTGTTAACCGGTAACCGGATGGGAAACATTTACAAAGTTGATTGGAAAACTGATTTTGAAAAACCTGTGTGTATGATAGCCGGAAATGATCCAAACTGGCTTTGGCATAAACGGTTAAACCACTTGAATTTCAAAACGATTAACTTCATCTGTTCCAAGGAACTAGTTCACGGTTTTCCAAACGTTAAATTCTCAAAAGATAAAGTATGTGCTGCATGTCAAATGGGCAAACAAGTAAAATCATCTATCAAGAGTAAAGGAAATTATCAATCTGAACGATGCTTAGAACTCTTGCATATGGATCTGTTTGGTCCGGTCAAAGTAACTAGTTTAGGAGGCATGCATTATACTATGGTAGTTATTGATGATTACTCTAAATTTACGTGGGTTACATTTCTAGCTTCTAAAAGTCAAGCAACTCCAAACCTAATTAAACTGATTTTGAGAATACAAAATGAAAAATCCATTCGAGTGAATAAAATCAGAAGTGATAGAGGAACTGAGTTTATAAACAGTAATTTAACTACGTTTCTTGATGACTCCGGTATTAGACACGAGTTGTCTAGTGCCAGAACTCCTCAACAGAATGGTCTGACTGAGAGAAGAAACCGGACTCTCAAGGAAGCCGCAAGGTCAATGATAGCTAATTCGGGTATTGCTCAAAAGTTTTGGGCTGAAGCTATCAACACCGCTTGTTATACACAAAATCGATCTTTAGTAACTAAACGGTTTTCTAAAACTCCTTTTGAAATTTACTTTGAACAAATTCCAAGTGTACGGTATTTTCGAATTTTTGGTAGCAAATGTTTTGTTCACAATAACGGCAAGAATTACTTGACCGCGTTTAATGCAAAATCCGATGAAGGAATAATGTTGGGATATTCAGATGTGAGTAAAGCCTACAGAATATACAATACTAGAACTTTAACAGTTGAAGAAACCGCACACGTTGTTTTCGATGAATCGGTTGAACGAAACACTACATTACCCTTCGACCTTCACAACAGAATGGAAAATTTTAATATCTATTCTGATGATGAAGACGAGGTTCCGGTTTTTAGACGATTAGTCAAGGTCCAAGCGGTTGATGCTGAACCTCATCCTGATCAAGCTACTTTACCGCAGAAAGTTGACGCTTCAGTTTCTACTGAAGAAATCGGTCGGTCTGACTCTGTTCAACCTACCGATCAGTCTAACCTTGATCAGTCAACCGAAAGCTTGGTAGACACGTCTCGGATTAACCTCAGAAGGAACAAAAATCATCCTCTTGAACTAGTAATAGGTAACATATCTTCATCCATCCGAACTAGGCAACAAAATTTGGATCACTATTAAAACTCTGCTTTCATATCACAAATTGAGCCGAAAAAGGTGGATGAAGCATTATCAGATCCAGATTGGATCTTAGTAATGCAAGAGGAATTAAACGAGTTTGAGAGAAATAAAGTCTAGTACCTAGTCCCTAAACCGAAAAACAAACCGGTTATAGGAACACGATGGGTATTCAGAAATAAACTCAATGAAGACGGTTTAGTTACGAAGAACAAAGCCCGGTTAGTGGCTCAAGGCTATAAACAGGAAGAAGGCGTTGATTTTGAAGAATCATTTGCCCCTGTAGCTAGACTTGAGGCCATTAGAATATTTTTAGCATATCCAGCTTTTAAAAACTTCAAAGTTTTTCAAATGGATGTTAAGAGTGCTTTTCTAAATGGTAAGGTAAATGAAGAGGTATATGTCAATCAACCTCCAGGTTTCAAAAATCCAGAACACGAAAATCATGTTTACCGGTTGAATAAAGCCCTTTACGGTTTGAAACAAGCTCCAAGAGCTTGGTATGATACATTGACACAATTTTTATTTGATCACAAATTTACAATAGGTTCTGTAGACAAAACACTTTTTAAATTTGAAAGGAAGGAACAAATATTACTTGTTCAGATTTACGTTGATGATATTATATTCGGATCAACCGATCCAAAGTTATGTGACAAGTTTTCGAAAATGATGACTGATAGATTTCAAATGAGTATGATGGGAGAATTGAGTTTCTTTCTAGGGCTTCAGGTTAAGCAGATTGAAGCCGGAACCTTCATAAGTCAAACGAAGTACACAGCCGAACTGCTGAAGAAGTTTGGAATGGATACATGCGTCGAAGCGGCTACGCCAATGAGTCCTTCAGTAAAGCTGGACAAAGATGATGATGGTCAAGCCGTTGACATCACAGCCTACCGAGAAATGATCGGATCATTGTTATACCTCACAGCCAGCCGACCTGACATTTTGTTTGTGGTTGGAGTGTGCGGAAGGTTCCAAGCAAATCCAAAGCAATCTCATTATACGGCGGCCAAAAGAATTCTAAAATATCTAAAGGGAACTCAAGAAGTGGGACTGTGGTACCCAAAAGACTCAAGTTTCAACCTCATAAGCTACTCAGATGCCGATTACGCAGGATGCAAGATCGATAGAAATAGCACAAGTGGAACCTGTCAGTTTCTAGGCGACCGGTTAGTCACTTGGAGCAGCAAGAAACAAACATCTGTTGCAACATCAACCGCAGAGGCAGAGTACATAGCGGCTGGAAGCTGCTGTGCAGAACTTCTCTGGATCCAACAGCAACTAAGGGATTTCGGGATAGAGGCCAAGGAATCTCCAATCTTCTGTGACAACACCAGCGCCATAGCGATTATATACAATCCGGTCTTACACTCAAGAACAAAGCATATCGATATTCGACACCATTTCATCCGGGAGCACGTTCAGGAGAAACACATCCGGCTGGAATATGTTTCGACCGAGCAACAAGTAGCGGATATATTTACAAAACCGCTACAGGAAGCTAAGTTTTCTCACTTTCGAAATATTTTGGGACTTACTAATCTTAATCAGTTGATATCATGGTTATGCACGTATGTAAGAAACCGGGATATGTGTTCAGGGAGAAGCTCTCGCTTCTCAAACCATATTCAAATAGGCCATTGATAAATCAAAAATGCTAACCGGGAGGGAGTCTCCGGTTATGCCCGATTACTTCATAATTTCAAATCACATGCATATTTACTATACGGTTGAAATAACCAGGTTTAAGTGGATAAAATAAATCCAAAGTTGAACAAATGTTGACATTAATCAACATTTATTCACAATCGGAAGAAAATATCCTACTAAAACCGGTCATGGAAAACCGCTTAGTACAAATGCATTCTGGTCTGATGGAATGAACTTCTCCGGCTAACCAGGGATGACTGACTGAGTTTTCATGCATATTTTGAAAAATGAAGCCTGTAATCAATAAAAACAAGTCTACCACAATCGAGATGACGACATGTGTCCATCATCAAGAGAGGGAGACTCACATCTTGTCAATAGATATTTGTCATCATTATTATCTTGGTAATAATTAGATTTTATCTTGGAAATATACATTAGTTACTTCAACAAGTTAAAGTCTATTAAATGACTGATGACATCATCAAGCATGCTTAAAACTCATTAATCTAGCCGAACCCCTGGCTATATAAACCACCCTTAAACCTTCACAAAACTTCACAAGTTTACTATTCACAAGTATCATTCTTGAGATAAATCCTCTCTCTCAAGAACATGAACACCAACTCCCTAGCAAAGAAGATTCTATTGGCAGATTTCAACTCAATCTACCAATATGAAGATCACAAAGTCAAGGAAATGTTCTTAGCCATAGAAAGAAGCGGGCTAAGAAGCTTCCTAGAAAACAGATTCATTCTTGACTACCTAGTAGTCGAAGAATTCTTTCAGACCGGAAAAGAAGTGCATCGAGATATAATCGTTGCACAAGTCTACGGTCAGAAGTTCTTATTCAGCGAGACGGATTTCGCTGTATACTGCGGTTTGCCCAATGAAGGGGTAACCGACCTAACATATTCCCCGGTGACCATGTAAGAGATGTGTCGCCGGTTCTCAGGATCTGACATCCCGGTTAAACCCTGGGGTTCTAAAAGCCAACTTTCTCATAAGTACCAGTTTCTCTGTGAGATTCTGGGAAAGTCCGTTTTGGGAAGAGAGAAAAGTTACTATTACACCCAAAGAGTTTTCGAGATGATGATTGCTGTAACGGTTGGGACACCGGTTAACTGGTCCTGGATCATCTTCAGTAACCTGAAGAAGATGCTCCTCTCCAACAAAACCGGCTACGCTCCTCAGCTGAGCGGTTTTTGTGCAAGTCTGGACATCCACTCCAGACCATTCGTAACTCTCCATCCTAGGCATGTTCTCACCAAGGAAAGAGTACAAGAGATGATCGACCGATGGGAAGCAGTGGAGGCTAGAAGAAATCAAGCGGCTGAGTCATCTAACGTCTAGCCTGTCCTTTTCTCTGTCCTATTTTAATCTCTTTTCAAAACCGGTAATTTTGCTGTACTACCGGTTTTGCACCTCAATTAATGAAGCATATTTCCTTCCTCTCTTATCCAAAATCTTAAAATCATAAATGATCAAACGTTCAATGTGCCGTATCAAAATAAAATCAGATCACTCTTGGAAACAAAAATATTCATTCTCAATAAGCATGCTTGACATGATTCGACAAGACATGTCTTTATTCCCTTGAAGAATTTCAAAGTCATTAATGACTAGACATAAACGGCTAGATTTTTCAAAAATATCCTCATTAAATGCTCTCAACCGTTCCAAGCTATAAAAGGAGGCCCAATCCTTCATTTTCAAAACACGCTTCCAGCACTCCTTCTCTCTAAAACTTGAACGTTCTGAAAGTCCTTCCAAAACCTCCCTCACTACTCATCATCATGTCTGCCGAACTAAGAAACACCCTTATCGTCGACTTCGAAGACATCAAAGACAGTGCATAATATGAATGCATTTTTCAGCATATAATAGATTCTGGGCTCCAAGGCTTTCTTAAAGGTTCAGACACCATCCTCGTGGAGGAGGTGTGTGAATTTTTCAATAACGGTCATATTCTAGAGGATGGCAGCATCCACACCATCGTTGACGGTCAATTCCTTCGGTTTACCGAAGAGGAATTCGCCAACTTCTTTCACCTTCCGACCGAAGGTTTTTTGGACTTCCCAACGCCGTTCCTACCGGCTAAGGAAGACTTCTTCCAGATTTTCTCTTCCTCCTATGCTCCGATCAAGGACTTTGGGAAGAAAGAAACCCTCGCTCCTCACTACCAAATCCTGCATGACTTAGTTCAAAGGTCTATCATGGGCCAAATGCCTAACTAGAACTACAACAGGGAGGCATTCGACATCATGATAGCCATCATTCGAAACTCGTCGATCAACTGGGCAACCTACCTCTTCAACAAACTGAAGCGGCTCATGACCGCTGCAAGAGAAAGGACCAGTTTCGCTCCTCAAATCACCCGGTTCCTGATGTCCAAACGCCGCAACCTTGGAACAGGTGTTCCGGTTGGACCGTCCAACACTATCACCATACTCATGATGTACAGGTGGATAATAAGAATTGAGGAACGGTCACCCGAAAACACCATGGAAAAGTGGTACGAAAGGAGGATGGAAGGGGGATGGTTCACAGAAGACTAATTTTTTTCTTTTTGTCTTTCCTCTCCGGTTTTTGGTCATTTTGTTGTACGACCAAAATCGCTCAATGTTCACCATTTCCTTTATCTATGAAAATATTTAATCCTCAAAGTCTCTGGTTTTCATTTATATCTTTCTTTCCGGTTTCTTAAACTTATACACAAAACTTAAGGTTAATCTAAAACTTCCGGTTAGCAAGTCTTCAAGTAAAACCGGAACCTCGAGCAAAAGTTTGAAAAACTTAACCGCCCACGGTTCTACCTCCCAAAATTTACCTCCCATGGGTTTTCCGCACTTACCGCCGAAAGTTACTACAGTAACTTTTGGAGGGAAAGTTGGCGCCAAAAACATCAAACGACGGTTCATCTTCCAACCGTTCGGAACCGTCATCTATATAAAGTCTAAACATCTCATTCGACACTTGTGCTTTCTCTCTCTACAAATTTCCAGATCTTCAAAAGCTTTCCTCTCTCGAATCTTCATCGTTATTTATCCCTCTCTTCTCAAACTATCATGGATCTAAGCAAAGCCCCTTTCCAATGGATGTTGCAAGTTGATTTCGCAGACATTGATGAACACGCCGATGACAAAAACAAGGCCGTTCTACAATCTCTAAGAGATTCTGGGTTAGAAGAATTCCTATCTGGTCCGTTCATCATCTATCCGGCGGCGGTGACGGAGTTCTTGGCGACGGCGACGCTCACAAAGAGGAAAGTCTCAGCCACAGTCAACGGGAAGGCCATTCTAATCACCGAAGAGTTATTTGCCGAAGCTCTCGGTCTGCCCAACACCGGTCTGGACCTAAAGGTTGATCTAACCGATGCAGAATCAAACGCTGTCCGGTTGGTGGTCTCTTTCTCAGATCAGGATCTGGTGATCCACTCTAGCTGGAGGAATAAGCTAAAACCGGAATTCAGATGGCTGCTGACTGTGATCGCCCGCTCACTTCAGGGAAGAGGAGGTAACTTCGACAACCTGACAAAACTCAAACTCAAGATGCTGATGGCCATTGTCCGCGGTGACAAGGTGGACTGGGGATACGTCATTTTCGAAGAATTTTGCCAGATGATGATTAAGAAGGATGGCCGGGTTCAGGCCTTCGCAATGCAGATCGTCAAAATTCTTAAGTTCCTTAATGTGGAACTAGGTGAAGGTAAACCGCTCTCAATCATCAATATTCTTGACTCAGAGTCAACGATTGAGAAACCGGAGAAGGCGATCAAACCCAAGTCATCCAGAACAAAGTCGTCCAAAGGGACCAGTTCTTCCGCTCCGGCTGAAGAAGTAACCAAGCAAAAGAAACCGAAAAGAAAAGCTGTTGAAACCGAAGCCCCACAAGAACCGAAGGGGAGGAAGAAGGCGGCTGCAAGGAAGACTTCCAACAAACCGGCGGACTCTGAGAAAACTCTTTCCTCGGATAATCCACCAGAACGAACCGCAGACGTTTTTCAACCCATTCCCATCAACACCGTCGTTCCTACCCCCGTTCCATCTAATTCACCAAGGCAAACCGAATCCTCGGGGAGCCTGAAAACCGGATCAGTGTCCAAGGAGGAAGCAGAGGTTAGTATTCACTCTGAAACTTCCAAGTCTCCAAGCAAACGAGTTGAAGAGGTATTAGCCGACGTGGGCTTAAACACCTTTAAAGCAATTGAGGATGTTATCCAAGACATTGCAAAGGAAACCGAAGAGGACGATGTGTCAAGTCGTCGTAAATCAATTGATCAGGTTGTGATACCTGATCAGAGTGAAGTACAACCGGTCGAAGAAACGGCCAAAACAGCAGACATTACACCTCCGGCTCAGGAGGGTAATCTTGAAGAACAGGAACCATCCGGTTCCGTAGGAGGCAAGACAGCTCCAGAAAACCAATCGGCTCAAGATGGGCCATCTGACTCAGCCACAATACCTGAAGGTTCTGTTCAGGTCAACAAAGGAAAAAGGGTCCTTGTCGAAGATTCAACGGTAATAGGAAAGGGTACGCTGCAAACCGGTCCTCAACCAGAAGCCGTAACCGGGGACGAGGTTCCCTTTACCGCAGAATATGAAGATGAAGTTTTCGAGGAACTTCTCAGGGATATGAACAAGGGTGCAAGTGATGCGATAGCTCCATATCTCATATGGGTGAAGCTCCGGTGTGAAACAAAGTTATCCGACATGGCTCCAGGTTTGAGCGGCAACAAATATTGGGACAGGCTCATCAGGCTGGAAGAAAGGGCTCTCCAGTTAGCTCACACCAACCTCATCCAACCTGCCTTTAGCAAAACCGCAGTAATTCTTGAAAACGCTCGGTTACAAGCAGTGGAGAATGCTTTTCAAGAAACTGAAGGAACGACGCTAACTCCGATTGAAATGAGAATGGCTGAACGGTTTATTGCGGTGCGAGAATAGCTCGTACAAAATCTCGATCATTTTGATATGCAGTGGAGGAAAGGTTGCCAAAGCCAACTCAATAATGCCGAACTACATCAAAGTAAGCCATTCTATGTGGTCGGTGAGACATCCGGAACGACGGAAAACCTGGAACAAGACTATTCTCAAACTGCTAAAGCTCCGGAAATTGATCAAATAAAGCAAGCGGTGGTCGATTCAATTGATTCATGCCTTGGAAGTTATAAAACCGCAACCGATGAGAGGATTGCAACGGCTGAAGCTAATTTGTCCAACACTGTAAAATCCATGATCGATACGGCTATGCAGACCTCAGTCAAAACCTTGATCGCCGAGTCCATCCAAACCGCAACCGCTCCATTATTAGACATGCTGCAGGCAACGGCCATTCAAATTGGAGAGATGTCCAAACTCCAAGTCAGCAAAACTCAAGAGCAAATAGAGTCTGATGCTGAAACCGCTAAGAGACTGCAAGAAGAAGAAAGAGAAAGGGAACGGTTGCAGAAGGAAATTAAGGACAAAGACTATGAGTTTGCCCAGAAGTGCAACGAGGAGGAACAGGCCAATATCCAGGAACCTCCACCGGCTCAACCGTCCCATTCAATGAACACAAGGAATAAGAAGAAGCGGAGCGCGGCTGCGAAGGTAATCAAGCGAGCAGAACAAAGAACAGTTGTACCAGCTGTGTTAAATGTGAAACCGATTGATGAAGAAGAAGAAGAAGACCCTGATGAACTTAACCAGCGGAAGAGAAGGGCAGTTGAAGGCTCAACCGCAACTCCAAGCTTCAGACCAACTATTGCTCCACCTCCTCCTCCACCAAAACCAGTCTGTGCTAGTTTCGGGTTCAAGAAAAAAGACTACCGGTCACTCAAGTGTATGGGCCGGCATTCTAATTGACGCTCCAAGACGCGAAAGCGAGTGGAAGGCAAAAGAAGAGGAACAAAGATGACAGTTCGAGAAAGAACTGGAAAAAGAGCTTCACAAGGGGGGACCATCCAAGCCTTAAATCTTTCTATTTTCAAAACAGTCTTTGTTTAATTATGTTTCTGAACTCGGATATTTTATCATATTTCTCTCTGCTAGTTTTCACACATCTTCTTCAAAAATCAAACACACATCTCTGAAACATTTTCTTCAAACTCAAAAATAATTAATACTCAAGTTTCTAAATAAAAATTTTCAAACCGGCCACCCATTACAAGTTTTGAATATTTATTCTAAATAATCAAAAAGGGAGAAATTGATAGAAAAATTAAGTAAGTTAATTTTTAAACCGGCCACCCATTACAAGTTTTGAATATTTATTCTAAATAATCAAAAAGGGAGAAATTGATAGAAAAATTAAGTAGGTTAATTTTCAAACCGGCCACCCATTACAAGTTTTGAATATTTATTCTAAATAATCAAAAAGGGAGAAACTGATAGAAAAATTAAGTAAGTTAATTTTGTGGAACCGGCCAGATGAACTAAACAGTTGTTAACTTTCATGTGCAGGGATAGATTAAAACCGTATGAACCGGTTGGCGTATCAAAACCGGTTGCTGCTATACTTCAAAGAAACCAACTTCAAGTGATCAAGTTAAAGATCCGAGGAACCGTTTTTCACCTTCTCAAGCAACCGGTCAGCAAAGACAAAAACTTACACACCAGCCAGATCATACTGCACAAGACACAAAACCGGAAGATTCAAACTTCAAGAGTGACGTACTATGACGAAAGAAACGTGTCTTGAAAGAATAAAAGAAGATCAGATCCGATCGGAAGCATGCGAGGAAAGCAATGATGCTTTATTGATCCGAAGTTGACAACCCGAGGTGGATGTCCAGCACGTGTCCAAATTTGAAACCGATTATGTCATCTTCTGTTCAGAGCTGCCTGCATGACTGCCAGGTGTTGAGGAAGGTGAAGCGTGCAAGCAACCTTTCTGCACCGGCGTGATAACAATCAACCAATCCAAAGGAAAGAGAAGAAAAGTGACCGTTAGCTCTTCTCAGCTATGAAAGGAAGATGAAGCGTCTTCATTTAAAGCGGATTGATTTAGCAAGGAAATCATTCAATACAAGTGATAAGTTATAAAGATTCTAGAGAGATAAACTGTTACGATCAAAACCGGTGTGTCTAAAACCGGAAGCTTTCTATATTGTGTTGTGTTGAGTTGTTGTATTACATCAAAGAGTGAGTTTGGTGTAACCGGCGAGTAGCGAAGTTGGGCTCGACCGGAGGTATTGTTGTAACTATAAAAGTTAGTGGAGATCCTTCTCATAACCTGAGAAGAAGGGGTGACGTAGGAGAGTTTGCTCCGAACATCCATAAAAATCCTTGTCTTGTGTTCTTTCGTTGCTTTCATTATCTAACCTCAAACTAATTGTTCTCCATAAACCGGTCACTCATATCCATAAAACAGACTCCTTCTAAAACATCATCTAAAGTCGCATACGTTGCTTCAACCTGAAACAGACATTTCCGCCCTTGAACCCGGTTCAAGAGTCTGACAGTTTGTGTAGTGCTGAGAACGGTTTTAGTCTCTAACCGGACTATCACCAAAGAGTGTTGTGTGTTGTAAGAGGCCACCCTTCCTAAAACCGGAAACACCCCGGTCCTCCAAGGGCGTCCCCGATCCTAACAATTTCTCTCACTAAATTTCTCTAAAATCCTGTGTTGGTTCACATTCTTTCGAAAATGGTGAAGAAAATCACTCTCGGTCACTGTACTTTGCAAGTGGATTTTCCATCGGTGTAAACGTTCGATCAACTGGAGGTGGTGAAGATGTTCCAAACCCTATAATATTCTGGGTTAAGGAAGTATCTAGGCGGACCGTTCATATTCTACCAAAAAGAAGTTCACGAGTTCTTCAAAACTGCAACTATGGTGGATGATTCCATAGTAGAAACCGTTAACGGAATGGAGTTTTCTTTCGATGAAGCAGTTTATGCAGAGTTCTTTGAACTTCCTACGGAGGGTCACTTATTCGACTGGATCCTCTTTTCAGAAATCATGGAGGAGATGAAGACAACTTTTTCTGCCGACGGTTCGATGATCCATGTGAATGGACTCAAGAAGGCATTCAAACCGCATTTCATTCTACTGAACGACGTGGTGGCAAAGGCGCTACAAGGGAAATCTGTCTTTTTCCATCTGTATAGTCAAGACTGTTTTGACTATATGTGTGTTATCTCAAAGGGGATCCAGGTAAACTGGGCTCATACCCTTTTCCAGAACTTGTGCTTTTCTATTTGTCAGACAAACAAGGAAAGCATAACATACGTGGCTCAACTGAGTCACCTGTTGAAGCATTTGGGGGTTCCTGTTGGTGAACCGGTGCAGATCAACTCTCCAAGAGTATTTACTGCTCTTACAGTGGATAACACAGTTATGAGGATGAAGAACAACATTGAATCTACATATGGTGCTTCGAGTTACCAAACCGGTGGAAAACCTTCTACCCGATCCAAGACTTCTGCTTTTGTTCTGTCAATAGGGGCAAAGAGAACGAAAACGGTGAATGTATCGGAGGCTAGTTCCTCCAGTCTGAAGAGTCCAAACAAAAAGGACTCTAAATCTGTCGATTCAAAATTGAAGCAAGGTCCAGGCATACTTACTGCAACTCCAATGTCCTCATTATCCTCTCCCTCAACCTTTTTGAGGAAACCTTCGAGGTCCTGTGCCTCAAAGGAGAAGAAGACAAAGGCGCCCCCGCGCGTCTAAATCTGTAAAGGTAAAGTCTTCCAAATCTTTGGCCGCTGTGCCTAAATTTGATGTTCCCGTAGTGGAACAAGCTGAATCTGTATTTTCTCATTTGAGAGAATCTGCTACAGGGCCTACTGTTGAGTCAGCCGGTCCAAATGATGAAAATGTTGACAGGATTGAGTCTCCTGTCGTTCAAACTGTTCTTGTAGCCGTCGGTGCTACAGAGTCATCTCAACTAGAACAAGGTGTTGTTCTTACCCTTGTGGCTGGTGATCCCATCATTCCAGTTCCTAAAGATTCATTGGTAGCTGGGAAAGTTGTTCGTATGGAGCTTACTGCTGAGCTCTGTAAGAAACCACAATTTGCGTTTGAACTGATGCGTTCAAGAAGACAGACATGTGGAATCGTGATCGGTGAACGAAGACCTACTCCAAAACCCGTAGAGGTTGTTGGAAAAGGTAAAGATATTGCAATTCAAGCTCCTGAAAAGGTATCGGAGGCAACATGGATTATTGACCTCATTTTAAAGCAAGTTAAAGTTCTTACAGCCGAGAAACTAGAGATTTATGAATCTTAGTCCATGGAGAGACTATCTTCCAAGTACAACGATTCTTTGTCAAACTCTGCTATAACTAAAGAATGGAAGAAGTGGGTGGCAAACGAAAAGAAAATTCTGAAATGGGCAAGAACTTCAGAGGTTGGTGAGGCTCTGAAGAGAAAAGATTTAGTTGAAGCTTGTTTGTATGGAAAAGCTCTTTTTCCAATCTTCGAAGCTAGGAAGGCTAACTTCAATCCTGTTGAGAAAGGATCTGAAGTGGAAATGAATGTTTTGAAAAAGATGAACGATATCCTGGACAGTTACGTCTCTGTTGCTTCTTGACACATTCATGGCGCCGATTGCTCTGGCAGAACCTCTAAATGATGATGAAGCTATGGATATTACAGATGCTGAGAATGATGGTGATGAGCTAGATGTTGCTCTCCTGATCGAATTCGGGAATCTTTCTTCCGAAGAGAGACGCATTCTAGATTAACCTATTTAGGAGATTCCGAATGAAGAAGACGAAGAAGTGATTGTCCAAGAGCCTGAACAAGCTCTTGAGATAAATGAAGAAGAAGTTCTTTTGGAAGAAGTGATTGAGGAGGCTATTCAAGCTCCTATTGAAGAAAATAAGATGATGACCCTTGTTGCGAGAACAGAGGTTGTTCAAGAGAAAGTGGTAGAGGTTACTCAGCCAGAAACTGTCAGATCTGAGGGGGAACCCTCCAAACAGAAGAATGTTGAACAAGAAACTTCCTCATCTAAGGAGGAATAGGATCAACAAGCAACTTTTGTCAAGCCTCGTCTATTTCTTGACACCATTTTGGGAAATGTTCATGAAAACATCAACATTCCTATTCACTACTCTCGAAATCTATTTGAGAGATTTCAGAGAGCTGAAGAAGAAATTGAAGAAGAAGAGCAAGATGAAGCTGCTAGGAAAGCCAAAATGAACCAACCAGAGCAATCCTTGCAGATTCACACAAACTTTGAGCCAATTCAGAGTATGGCAACAGAGTCTGAAGAGATCTCATCCCATGAAGGAACATCTGTTGGTGGCATCAAGATGTTAAAATCTATGTCTTCGGTGCTCTTATCTCTTAAGAAGAGCATGATGAAGTCCATGAATAATTAGGAAGAAGAAAGAAAAGACTTTACTAAAATTCTCAGAGTTCTCAAAGAGTTGGACAATACCTTAAAGAAGAACACGTATGAGACTCATGTCTCAAATATAAACTACTCAAAGTTTGAAAAGCAACTTATCAATCGTCAAACTGAATTACTGGACATTGAAAGGCAAATCAATGATGAACGCCACAAGGAAACCTTGGAAGAATTCAGTCTGGTGAAGAATCAGATGGTGGAAATTCAGGGTTGCTTGAGTAGAAATGACTATGAACGACAAGAGTTTGCTGACTCCATTGCAAGGAAGTTTCAAGCAAAGGAGAATGCAATGGCCAATGTTGAAGGTGCTCAACCTCGACCCGCTCAAGGCGAGTAAAGTAGAAGAAATGATGGTTTGTCAACCGGCACTAGATCCAGGCGAGCCCCAAGCACAGATGTCAATCCTAGGTCAACCAAGAGAGGTGGAGGTCAAAGCGGTGGTGAGCGTGGACGTCGAACTGGTGGTGGATGTATGATGTAAGTGAACAAGGGTTTTGTTTATTTATATGATGAATGCATATTTTGGTATATGTATGCAGGTTTCTAATTTCTTTATCAAAAAGGGGGAAATTGTTGGGTCAAATTATTTTGACTAAGTATTGAAATAATTTAACCACTGAGATTTTGATGATGAAATGAATTATGAGTTTTGATGCAGGTGTATTGAAACAATATTTCATAAGACTTGGCTCTAATGAGGGTCATTAGACCGATTTTCGCATTCAATGCATAGAATTAGACGTATAGTCTAACTCATCGGAGTTAGACGTGTAGTCTAATAAATGCATAGAATTAGACGTACAGTCTAACTCATCGAAGTTAAACGTGTAGTCTAATAGACGTGTAATTAGACGGATAATCTAATAGATACACGGAATTAGACGTAAGTCTAATGCATAGAATTAGACGTACAGTCTAACTCATCGAAGTTAGACGTGTAGTCTAATGAATTTAAACAATTAGACGTAAGTCTAATGAATACATGGAATTAGACGTAAGTATAATGCATAGAATTAGACGTACAGTCTAACTCATCGGAGTTAGACACGTAGTCTAATGAATGTAAAGAATTAGACGTAAGTCTAATGAATACACGGAATTAGACGTAAGTCTAATATATTCGGAATTAGACGTATAGTCTAACTCATCGGAATAGACGTGCAATCTAATAGACTAATAATTAGACGTGTTGTCTAATAAGTAAAAGTTAGACGTGCGTCTAACTCCTTCAGACAAGTCTGAGGTAGAACCGAAATTAGACGTGTAGTCTAACTCAGTAGAGTTAGACGTACCGTCTAATGGTTATATAATAATTAGACGTGTGGTCTAATTAGTGAAAGTTAGACGTGTGTCTAACTCCTTCAGACAAGTCTGAGGTAGAACCGGAATTAGACGTGTAGTCTAACTCATCGGAGTTAGACGTACCGTCTAATGGTTATTGAATAATTAGACGCGTGGTCTAATTAGGGAATGTTAGACGTGCGTCTAACTCCTTCAGACAAGTCTGAGATAGAACCGTAATTAGACGTGTAGTCTAACTCAGTGGAGTTAGACGTACCGTCTAATGGTTATTGAATAATTAGACGTGTGGTCTAATTCGTGAAAGTTAGACGTGCGTCTAACTCCTTCAGACAAGTCTGAGGTAGAACCAGAATTAGATGTGTAGTCTAACTTAGTGGAGTTAGACGTACCGTCTAATGGTTATTGAATAATTAGACGTAAGTCTAATTCTATTAGACCAGGCGGTCTAATAGACGTTATTATTTAAAGGAGATGTGTGATTTCATTAGACTGATTTTACAATCCGTCTAACTGAAATACGTCTACTGCCTAATTTAAGTAGTATGCTTGAATCTAACATTTCACCTACCCACGTGCTATAGCTGTACCCTACTCCTGCTCCACTTTCTAGTGAAGATTAGTACATCATCTATGATAGGATCGACTTGATCGATAGAGATGGGGGTCTGACTAAGGATGAAGGCTTATGAAAAACGGTTTGAAATAAATCCTGTTAGAGATTTAATTCGCTTTCTATTCTACGCAAACTTGTGTAAATACTTGAAATGGATTCAAGACGGAATGGTTTACTTGGGTTTGAAGCACAAGATGAGATATGAGAAGATTACAGAAATGAAGAACACATCAGTTTGTTTATGGATGTTAAGAGAAACTCTTCTACGTCACCCCTTCTTCCAACCACCGGAAGGATTCACTATAATATGATTCTAATCAAATACAGTTTACACACACACTTAGCTCACTATTGAACATAACACTTTCTATTCAATTACAAATGAAGAATATCACTCAGTTAAAAGTGTTTTGATTCTAGCTCTCTCTCTTGATTCATACAGTACAATCAGAAAGAAGCTTCACGGTATGAGTTCATTAAGCAAGATGATGGAGTAGTTTCTCTCTCTGCAAAATCAGATTGCTTGTTTGTTCGGCTAAAGTCGTAAGGTAAAAGCTAGACAGATTGTGAAAAATCCAGTAAGTTCCAATGCTTCGTCCGTTGTCCTTGAGATTTGTTAAATACTGAGCAGGAGCTAACGGTCGAATCTTTAGAATGATACGTGGCACTCTTCCATTGGAAAAGCTCCATTGAACACAACAGGTTTTGAGCACAAAGATCGTGGCCGTACATGATTGGCAGTGCGCCGAATATTCCATCAGGGATGTACCTGCAAAACAAGTAATGTGAGGAAAATTCTCTTACGTGGCATTCCTTGATTGGATGCATATAGTTGTTGTACTAATCTTCACTAGAAAGTGGAGTAGGAGTAGGGTACATCTATAGCACAAGGGTAGGAGAAATGCTAGATTCAAGCGTACTTCTTAAACTAAGCATTAGACGTATTTTAGTTAGACAGATTTTGAAAATCAGTCTAATGAAATCACACATCTCCTTTGAATAATAACGTCTATTAGACCGCCTGGTCTAATAGAATTAGACTTACGTCTAATTATCCAATAACCATTAGATGGTACGTCTAACTCCACTAAGTTAGACTACACGTCTAATTCCGGTTCTACCTCAGACTTGTCTGAAGGAGTTAGATGCACGTCTAACTTTCAATAATTAGACCACACGTCTAATTATCCAATAACCATTAGACGGTACGTCTAACTCCACTGAGTTAGACTACACGTCTAATTCCGGTTCTACCTTAGACTTGTCCGAAGGAGTTAGACGCACGTCTAACTTTCACTAATTAGACCACGCGTCTAATTATCCAATAACCATTAGACGATACGTCTAACTCCACTGAGTTAGACTACACGTCTAATTCTGGTTCTACCTCAGACTTGTCTGAAGGAGTTAGACGCACATCTAACTTTCACTAATTAGACCACACGTCTAATTATCTAATAACCATTAGACGGTACTTCTAACTCCATTGAGTTAGACTACACGTCTAATTCCGGTTCTACCTCAGACTTGTCTGAAGGAGTTAGATGCACGTCTAACTTTTACTTATTAGACCATCCGTCTAATTACAAGTCTATTAAACTACACATCTAACTCCGATGAGTTAGACTGTACGTCTAATTTCGAATATATTAGACTTACTTCTAATTCCGTGTATTCATTAGACTTACGTCTAATTCTTTACATTCATTCGACTACACGTCTAACTTCGATGAGTTAGATTGTACGTCTAATTCCAAACACATTAGACTTACGTCTAATTCCGTGTATTTATTAGACCAACCGTCTAATTAAACGCTTATTAGTCTACACGTCTAACTCCGATGAGTTAGACTGTACGTCTAATTCTATGCATTCATTAGACTACACGTCTAACTCCGATGAGTTAGACTGTACGTCTAATTCTATGCATTCATTAGACTACACGTCTAACTCCGATGAGTTAGACTGTACGTCTAATTCTATGCATTCATTAGACTACACGTCTAACTCCGATGAGTTAGATTGTACGTCTAATTCTATGCATTCATTAGACTACACGTCTAACTCCGATGAATTAGACTGTACGTCTAATTCTATACATTGAATGCCAAAATCGGTCTAATGACCCTCATTAGATCCAAGTCATTTCATCATCAAAATCTCAGTGGTTAAATTATTTCAACACTTATTCAAAATAATTTGACCCAACAATTTCCCCCTTTTTGATGAAGAAATTGCAAATCTGCATACATATATCAAAACATGCATTCATCATATAAATAAACGAAGCACTTGTTCACTTACTTCATTCATCCAAAACCAATATTCGAAAAACCATCAAAGAAAGTTGTTCAGTAGAGTTAAATAAAGTAAAATAAGAGAGATCATTGTTCTTCCCTTTTAACTCGAGGATCGGTTGGACTCATTTCTTGACCAGGAAGCATGTTGAAGAAGGGAGGATAGCCGCGACCACCACAACCGCCTGCACTTGATCTTCCACCGTGTTAACCACCACTTGCACGTCCACCTTGATCAACATTGGATATCCTACTCCGGCCACCACCACTTCGACCTCCACCTCTCTTGGTTGGCCTAGGATTGTCATCGGTGCTTCGAGCTCGCCTGGATCTTGTGCCGGTTTACACACCATCGTTTCTTCTGCTTGACTCGCCTTGAGCGGGTCGAGGTTGAGCACCTTCAGCATTTTCCATTGCATTCTCCTATGCTTGAAACTTCCTTGCAATGGAGTCAGCAAACTCTTGTCGTTCATTGTCATTCCTGCTCAAAAACCCTTGTATTTCCACCATCTGATTCTTCACTAGACTGAATTCTTCAAGGTTTCCTTGTGGCGTTCATCATTGATTTGCCTTTCAATATCAAATAAATCGGTTTGACGATTGACAAGTTGCTTTTCAAACTTTGAAAAGTTTACATTTGCGATATGAGTCTCATATGTGTTCTTCTTCAAAGTGTTATCCAGCTCAGTGAGAACCTTGATAATCTTTCTAAAGTTCTCTCTTTCTTCTTCCTTTGAGTTCATGTCTTATGACATGGTATTCTGAATCGATGAGAGCATAGACCTCATAGATCTTAACACCTTGTTTCCTCCGGCAGATGACTCTTCATGAGACGAGAGTTCTTCAGATTCTGCTTCCATGCTTTGAATAGGCTCAAAGTTTGAATGAATCTGCAAGGATTGCTCCGGTTGATTCATTTCGGCATTTCTAGCAGCTTTGTCTCGCTCTTCTTCTTCAATTTCTTCTTCAGCTCTCTAAAATCTCTCAAGAAGATTTCCAGAGTAGAGAATATGATTATTGATGTTTTCGTGAACATTTCCCGCAATGGTGTCAGGAAATAGACGGGGCTTGATAAACGTTGTTTGTTGATCCTGTTCCTCATCAGATGAGGAACCTTCTTCTTCATCGACCTTTTCTTTGGAGGGTTCCCCCTCAGTTCTGACAGTTTCTGGCTGAGTGTCCTCGGCCAATTTCTCTTGAGTAACCTCTGTTCTTATCACATCTTCTTTGTTAGGATCGGGGACGCCCTTGGAGGACCGGGGTGTTCCGGTTCTGAAAGGGTAGCCACTTACAACACACAATACAATTTGGTGATAGTCCGGTTAAAGACTGCAATCGTTCTCAGCACTACGCAAACTGTCACAGACTCTTAAACCGGGTTCAGGGGCGGAAATGTCTGTTTCAGTCTGAAGCAACGCACGCGACTTGGATGAGGTTTATGAGGAGTCGGCTTGAGGAATATGAGTAGACCGGTTTTGATTAAGGAGTAGGATTATGTTTTGGTTAATGTATTTAGGTTTTATAGTCAAATAAGCAAGAAGTAAATAAAGGACACGAGACAGGATTTTTTATGGATGTTCGGAGCAAACCCTCCTACGTCACCCCTTCTTCTCAGGTTATGAGAAGGATCTCCACTAACTTTCAAAGTTACAACAATTACAATGCCGGTTGAGCCTAACTCGCTACTCGCTGGTTGTACCAACTCACTCTTGATGTAATACACTGATACAACACAATAAAACTTTCGGTAAATGAAACAACAGTTTTAGATCGCGCGTGAGATTTCTTTCTCTCTCTTAAGATATTTTAGAACCGTTATTAATGAGGTTGCTTTGTCTTCCGTTTATAGTGAAGACGATCCCAACGGTTACTTTCTTCTCTCACCGTGGGATTGGTCAGTTCAAAGTCACACCGGTTCAGAGAGGTTGCTTGCACGTTTCAACTTCCTGACACTTGTAAAGCATGCATATACCTCTCAAGTATGGATGACGTAACCGACTTGCAGATTTGGACATGTGTCAGGCATGCACCTTCCGGCTGTCTGAGTCGGATGTTCGGATCAACAGTTCATCATTGTCTTTATCGCATGCTTCTGATCCGGATCTTATCTTCTTTTATTTTCCCAAGACACGTTTATTTCTTCACATTATGTGATCTTTGTAATTCTTAGGTTTTCGGTTTTCTCTTTCATAGTATAATCCGGCTAGGATGTAAACTTTTCTTTGCTAGCCGTTTTGTTGGGAATGTTGAAGTACGTTGAAATCGGTTTCTCGTGATCATGGATTGATCATCTGGAGCCGGATTGCTTTTGATATATTCTCCAGCTGGTTTATGCACTTTCCAGCCGGTTTATACGAGTCGATCTGTTCCTGCACATAAGAGTTAATTGTAGTTTAGTTTTCTGGCCAGTTTGAAAATTAACTTACTTAATTTTTCTATCAATTTCTCCCTTTTTGATTATTTAGAATAATTATTCAAAAATCGTAATGTGTGTCCGGTTTGAAAATTAACTTACTTAATTTTTCTATCAATTTCTCCATTTTTGATTATTTAGAATAAATATTAAAAACTTTTAATGTATTGCCGGTTTGAAAATTAACTTACTTAATTTTTCTATCAATCTTCTTTAATAGGAGCTTGAACAACCTCCTCAACCACTTCTTCCAAAAGAACTTTTTCTTTATTTACCTCAAGAGCTTGTTCAGGCTCTTGGACAATCACTTCTTCTTCTTCTTTATTCAGACATTCTTGAATAGGTTGATCTAGAATGCGTCTCTCTTCGGCAGAAAGATTCTCGAATTCGATCAAGAGATCAATATCTAGCTCATCAGTATCATTCTCAGCATCTGGAATATCCATAGCTTCTTCTTCATTGAGAGGTTTTGCGCCAGAGAAATCAGCGCCATGAATGTATCGAGAAGCTATAGAGACATAACTGTCCAGGATGTCGTTCAACTTTTTCAACACCTTTATTTCCACTTCAGATCCTTTCTCAGCTGGATTGAAATTAGTTTTCCTGGCTTCAAAAATTCGAAAAAGAGCTTTTCCAAATATGCAAGCTTCCACCAGTTCTCTTCTCTTCAGAGCCTCAGCAACCTCTGAAGTTCTTGCCCATTTCAGAACTTTCTTCTCGTTTGCCACCCTCTTCTTCCTTTCTTTAGTTATAGCAGAGTTTGACAAAGAATCGTTGTACTTGGAGGATAGTCTTTCTATGGACCAAGATTCATAAATTTCCAGTTTCTGAGCTGTAAGAGCTTTCACTTGCTCAAAAATGAGATCAACAATCCCTGTTGCCTCCGATACTTTTTCAGGAACAGGGAAAACAATATCTTTACCTTTTCCAACAACCTCTACGGGTTTTGGAGCAGGTCTTTGTTCACCGATCAAGATTCTACCTGTCAGTCTTCTGGAACGCATCAGTTCAAACGCACATTGAGGTTTCTTACACAGCTCAGCAGGAAGCTCCATACGAACAACTTTCCCAGCTACCAATGAATCTTTAGGAACTGGAATGATGGGTTCACCAGCCACAAGGGTAAGAACAACACCTTGTTCTGGTTGATATGACTCTGTAGCACCGGCGGCTATAAGATCAGTTTGAACGATAGGAGACTCAATCCTGTCAATAGTTTCATCATTTGGACCGGCTGACTCAACAGCAGGCCCTTCAACAGATTCTCTCAAGGGAAAAAATATGGATTCAGCTTGTTCCACAACGGGAACATCAAATTTAGGCACAACGGCCAAAGACTTAAAAGAGTTTACCTTTAAAGATTTGGAAGCGCGTGGCGCCCTTGTCTTCTTCTCCTTTGAGGCACAGGACCTTGAAGGTTTCCTCAAAAAGGTTGAGGGAGTGGATAATGAGGATATTAGAGTTGCACAAGTACGCCTAGACCTTGCCTTAACCTTGAATCGATAGATTTATAGTCTTTCGTGTTTGGACTCTTCAGACTGGAGGAACTAGCCTCCGATTCGTTCACAGTTTTCGTTCTCTATGCCCCTGTTGACAAAACAGAACTAGATGGCTTTCCACCAGTCTGGTAACTAGAAGCACCGGATGCAGATTCAAGGTTGCTCTTCAACCTCGTCAGCTTGTTAGCAACTGTAAGAGCAGTAAATACTCTTGGAGAGTTGATCTACACCGGTTCACCAACAGGAACCCCCAAATGCTTTAAAAAATGACTCAGTTGAGCCGCATAGGTTATGCTTTCCTTGTTCGTCTGACAAATAGAATAGCACAAGTTCTGGAAATGGGTATGAGCCCAGTTTACCTGGATTCCCTTCGAAATAGCACACATATAGTCAAAACGGTCTTGACTATAGAGATTGAAGGAACCAGCTTTCCCTTGTAGAGCCTTCGCCACCACGTCGTTCAGAAGAAAGAAATGCGGTTTGAATATCTTCTTGAATCCATTCACATGGATCTTCGAACCGTCTGCAAAAAAAGTTGTCTTCATCTCCTCCATGATTTCTGAAGAGAGAACCAAGTCGAATAAGTGTCCCTCTGAAGGAAGTTCAAAGAACTCCGCGTAAATTGCTTCGTCGAAAGAGAACTCCATTCCGTTGACGGTTGTTACGATGGATTCACCCATCATAGTTACCGTTTTGAAGAACTCGCGAACTTTGTTTTCGTAGAAGTTGAAAGGTCCGCCTAGATACTTCCTTAACCCAGAATATTCTAGGGTTTGGAACATCTTCACCACCTCCGGTTGATCGAACGTGTACACCGATGAAAAATCCACCTGCAAAGTACAGTGACCGAGAGTGATTTTCTTCACCATTTTCGAAAGAATATGAACCGACATAGGATTTCAGAGAGATTTAGTTAGAGAAATGCAAAGAGAACTAGGGTTCTTAAGAATTTTGAAGGATTGAAAGCTTTCAAATTCATGCAGTAATATCCTTATATAGATGGAAGAGAGAAATACAGAATAACCGTCTCTTCTTAAGGGTATGGCATATTAATAAATGTTAGACGTCCTTTTTCAAGAAGTCATCCTTAAAAATGAGGGTATATAAGTCATTTTCTCTAAACTTGATAGACACGTGTTTTCATGTTATTAAGAGATGACTGTTTGATGTTTTGAGCGGGAAAAACAGATAGCTTCCAACGTAGGACAACTGTCCATGATCAGTCTAATCGGCACGTAGTTAGACGTTTTTCTTACTTCACAAATCCATATAACAAAACATCTTTTACACGGATGAGTCTATTACACGCATACGTCTAATTCTGTGTTTATAAAAATCCGTCTAATGTCTATTAGACACATACGTCTAATTCCGCATAAACACCACGTGTTAGACGTGTGTTTGATTAGACGTAAGTATCCTCTTGATCATGACGTAAAAACATCTAACGTCTATTAGACGTGTCCGTCTAATCGCATAGGTATAACACCTCAATATATAGACTTAAATGAATGGATTTTGAGCAAAAATACGTCTAAGTACACACTATTTCTTTCAGACACCCTTGTCTAATTAGACCAATTAAGGATATTCGTCTGGAGAGTATCTTTATTTCCAAAGTAATTTTCCCTCTCAGTATGTATATGGACATATGTATGTAACAAATAATTTTTGTGGTCCAAAGAACAAAAACATTTTTAACAAATAACAACATTTATTCTACTAGAATGGCAAATGCCATTGTTGATCTTCCAGGATGTGTACTTAGAGGAGTATTCTTCTAGCTTCCTTCCTGCAATCCTCCTGCATCACCTACAAAAGAAACTATTTATATATTTTGGTAACCATACTTAATTGGGTCCTCGATCAATTAGTCCCTTAGGAATCCATATTTGGGTTATTCTGATGGACTTCCCATTTTGTGTTGTGATTAATGCATAAGATTTTGACTTAGCAGATGACTTCCTGCTAGCCACTAATCCTTTAACTTTTGAAGAAGATTTTCTTTTAAAATTCCTTGACTTAGAGTCAAGTTTTAGATTGCCAGACTTGTTAGCTGCTTCTAGCTTATTCTTAAGCCAGCTAACAGTAGGCGGAACATAAACTATTTCATTTTTAAAAGCCACTTCTTCATGAATGGGATCGGATTCAATGTCAGTCACACTTTCTTTGACAAAAATTATTGGCTTAAGTTTGTCATATGGTTTTGACTTTTTGCATGGTAGGTTAGGGTCATTGCTATCAAATTCCAATCCGGATCTAGATCCAGCTGGTTTCAACAAGCTGATCTGATATTTGACAGCATCTCCAGACCTTGTCCATGCACAGACAACATAGTTTAACCTTTTGTTTTCAGATGAAAGGGTTTGAATCTGTTCCTTGAGCATCTTATTCTCAGATGAGATCTCTTCAATCTTCTTTTCAAAATCATTTGACTCTTCAGCTTTAGACAGATTTGTTTTATTTACATCTGATGAAGATTTAGTTTCATTTAGGGATTCTTCTAGCTTTCTCTACTCGATAACCATGTCATGTAATGCAACTACCAGTTGTTCCCTTAAAAACCTTTCTGAAGAGAAGTCAAATACCTCAGTCTCCTGAGTTCTTTCTTCATCTTCTCTTTCCATGAAGAAAGACATGTCTTCTTCATCACTTTCACTATATGAAAAGTAAGAGCCATGGCTGCTTCCTCTGTTCTTTACATCACCTTCCATAAGAGCCTTCAGCTCTTTCCTATCGTCCTTGGCATCTTCACGCTTTGGCTTCCGGCATTCCGATGCATAATGACCTTTAATACCATAGTTAAAACAAGTACCATTAGCTTTAGATTTTTTATTGTCATTAGAATTTGAAGAGTTTGAGTTAGAGTTGCTCTTCTTCATGAAGTCGCCAAACTTCTTCACGAAGAGAGACATGGCATCGCTGCTCAGCTTCTCAGCTGCCAGCTTCACATCCGGAGCGGTTGGTGGCTCTTTAGTAGTCACCAGCGCCTTGGCAATGATAATGGATATGGGTTGATTTTCTTCCATCCTACAGTTCAGCTCGAACTCATAGGCCTTGAGGTCAGCAAACAGATCAAAGAGAGAGATCTTTGGATTCTCTCATCGCCATAGTATTTATGTCCCATTCTCTTGGAAGAGCAAGCATGACCTTAATAGCAAGCTCCCGATTGCTATAGGTATTGCCTAGGATAGACATAGAGGAGACGATCTTGCTGAATCTGGTGTCGAAATCGTTCATTGTTTCAACATGATGCATCTTGAAGCTGTCAAACTGTTGAGTGGCAACCATGATCTTGTTTTCCTTGGTTTTCTCATTTACTTCGCATAGATGAGTGAGTCTGTCCCAGACCTCTTTGGAAGTATCGCATTCGATAATTTAGTTGAACATACTGTCATCGAGAGATCTGTACAGAACATCAAGAGCCATGTTGTTGATGTTGTTCTGCCACTTTTCATCCGCGGTCCAGTCAGCCTTCTCCTTATCAATCTTGATATGACCTTCTGTGAGAACGCTCCACATGTCATCATGAAGAGAAGAGAGATGAGCACGAACTCTTTTCTTCCAAACAATGTAGTTTTCTCAAGAGAAAGATGGAATGGCTGTAGCACTGGCATCTTTGGATATGGTCGACATATTTCAGGAAAGGCTTGAGAATAGAAACAGGGCTCTGATACCAATTGATAGGATTGGCTAATCGATAGAGACGGGGGTCTGACTAAGGATTAAGGCTTATGAAAAATGGTTTAAAAGAAATCCTGTTAGAGATTTAATTCGCTTTCTATTCTATGCAAACTTGTGTAAACACTTGAAATGGATTCAAGGTGGAATTGTTTACTTGGGTTTGAAGCACAAGATGAAATATGAAAAGATGACAGAAATGAAGAACATAGAAGTTTGTTTATGGATGTTCGGAGAAACTCTCCTACGTCACCCCTTCTTCCAACCACCAGAAGGATTCACTATAATATGATTCGAATCAAATACAGTTTACACACACACTTAGATCACTATTCAACAAAACACTTTCTGTTCAATTAAAAGATGAAGAATATCACTCAGTTAAAGGTGTTTTGATTCTAGCTCTCTCTCTTGATTAATACACAATACAATCAGAAAGAAGTTTCACAGTATGAGTTCAGTAAGAAAGATGATTGAGTAGTTTCTCTCTCTGCAAAATCAGATTACTTGTTCGTTCGGCAAAAGTCGTGAGGCAAAAGCTAGACAGTTTGTGAAAAATCCAGTAAGTTTCAGTCCTTCGTCCGTTGTCCTTGAGATTTTTTAAATACTGAGCAGGAGCTAACGGTCGAATCATTAGAATGATACATGGCACTCTTCCATTGTAAAGCCTCCATTGTACACAACATGTTCTGAGCAAAGGATCGTGGCCGTACATCACTAGTAGTGCGCCAAATATTCCATCAGGGATGTACCTACAAAACAAGTAATGTGAGGAAAATTCTCTTACGTGGAATTCCTTGATTGGATTAATATAGCTATTGTACTAATCTTCACTAGAAAGTGGAGCAGGAGTAGGGTACAGCTATAGCACAAGGGTAGGAGAAATGCTAGATTCAAGCGTACTGCTTAAACTGAGAATTAGACGTATTTTAGTTAGACGGATTGTGAAAATCAGTCTAATGAAATCACACATCTCATTTGAATAATAACCTCTATTAGACCGCCTGATCTAATAGAATTAGACTTACGTCTAATTATCCAATAACCATTAGATGGTACGTCTAACTCCACTGAGTTAGACTACACGTCTAATTCCGGTTCTACCTCAGACTTGTCTGAAGGAGTTAGATGCACGTCTAACTTTCAATAATTAGACCACACGTCTAATTATCCAATAACCATTAGACGGTACGTCTAACTCCATTGAGTTAGACTACACGTCTAATTCCGGTTCTACCTTAGAGTTGTCCGAAGGAGTTAGACGCACGTCTAACTTTCACTAATTAGACCACACGTCTAATTATCTAATAACCATTAGACGGTACGTCTAACTCCATTGAGTTAGACTACACGTCTAATTCCGGTTCTACCTCAGACTTGTCTGAAGGAGTTAGACGCACGTCTAACTTTTATTTATTAGACCATCCATCTAATTACAAGTCTATTAGACTACACGTCTAACTCCGATGAGTTAGATTATACGTCTAATTCCGAATATATTAGACTTACGTTTAATTCTGTGTATTCATTAGACTTACGTCTAATTCTTTACATTCATTAGACTTCACGTCTAACTCCGATTGAGTTATACTGTACGTCTAATTCCAAACACATTAGACTTACGTATAATTCCGTGTATTTATTAGACCATCCGTCTAATTACACGCCTATTAGACTACACGTCTAACTCCGATGAGTTAGACTGTATGTCTAATTATATGCATTCATTAGACTACACGTCTAACTTCGATGAGTTAGACTGTACGTCTAATTCTATGCATTCATTAGACTACACGTCTAACTCTGATGAGTTAGACTGTACGTCTAATTCAATGCATTCATTAGACTACACGTCTAACTCCGATGAGTTAGACTGTACGTCTAATTTTATGCATTCATTAGACTACACGTCTAACTCCGATGAGTTAGACTGTACGTCTAATTCTAAGAATTCATTAGACTACACGTCTAACTCCGATGAGTTAGACTGTGTTAGGATCGGGGACGCCCTTGGAGGACCGGGGTGTTTTCCGGTTTAGGAAGGGTGGCCGCTTACAACACACAACACTTCTTTGGTGATAGTCCGGTTAAAGACTATAACCATTCTCAGCACTGCACAAACTGTCACAGACTCTTGAACCGGGTTCAAGGGCGGAAATGTCTGTTTCAGGTTGAAGCAACGAATGCGACTTTAGATGATGTTTAAGAAGGAGTCGGTTTGATGGATGTGTGTGACCGGTTTTAGGAGTATAATTAGTTTGAGGTTAGGCTAAGTAATAAAAGCAAACGAAAGAACACGAGACAAGGATTTGTTTATGGATGTTCGGAGCAAACCCTCCTACGTCACCCCTTCTTCTCAGGTTATTAGAATGATCTCCACTAACTCTTTAGAGTTACAACAATACTGCCGGTCGAGCCCAACTTCGCTACTCGCCGGTTACACCAAACTCACACTTTGATGTAATACAACAACTCAACACAAAAGGCTTCCGGTTTTAGACACACCGGTTTTACAGTATATGAGACTTTATCTCTCTAGAATTTAATGCTTTTACAACTTTCAGAACTGATGATGTTTACAACTGATGCCTTAAATGAAGACGTTTGATCTTCCTTTTATAGCTGAAAGTAGCCAACGGTTACTTTCTTCTCTCTCCTGCGGATTGGTCGATCGTCATCACGCCTGTTGCAGAAAAGGTTGCTTGCACGCTTCACTTTCCTCAACACCTGGCATTCATGCAGGCGACTCTGAGCAAAAGATGACGTAGCCGGTTTTCAGATTTGGACACGTGTTGAACATGCACTTCCGGTTGTCAATTTCAGATCAATAAAGCATCATTGCTTTCCTTGCATGCTTCCGATCGGATCCGATCTTCTTTTATTCTTTCAAGACACGTTTCTTCCGTCATGGTACATCACCCTTGAAGTTTGAATCTTCTGACTTTTGTTCTGAACCATCCGGTTTTTGTGTCTTGTGCAGTATGATCCGGTTGGAATGAAACTTTCTTTCTTGGCTAACCGGTTGCTTGAGAAGGTGAAAACCGGTTCCTCTGATCTTTAACTTTGATCACTTGAAACTAGTTTCTTTGAATTGTAGTATCAGCCGGTTTTACAACGCCAACCTGTTCATACGGTTTTAGAAGTACCTGCACACGAAGATTAACTTCTGTTTAGTTCGTCTGGCCGGTTCCAAAATTAATCTACTTAATTTTTCTATCAATTTCTCCCTTTTTGATTATTTAGAATAAATATTCAAAAATTGTAATGTATGGCCGGTTCCAAAATTAATCTACTTAATTTTTCTATCAATTTCTCCCTTTTTGATTATTTAGAATAAATATTCAAAACATGTAATATATGGCCGGTTTTAAAAGATTTTGCTTGTTAGCCAGTTTAGAAAAATTAATCTACTTAATTTTTCTATCAATTTCTCCCTTTTTGATTATTTAGAATAAATATTCAAAACATGTAATGTGTGGCCGGTTTTGAAAATCATGTGTTTTGTCTTGTTTGGAAAAGTGTTTCAAAAGCATGAGTTTGATTGTTTTAGAAAATATGTGAGATCCTATCAGAAAAAGCAAAGTAACCAAGTTCTAAAACATAGTAAGGCATAATTGTTTGAAGTAAATAAAGAAAGAGATTTAGGGCTTGGATGATCCCCCCTTGTGAAGCTCCTTTTCCTTTTCCTCCTGTCTTCTCTCTTCTTCTTTTCTTGCTTTCCACTCTCTATCACGTCTTTCGGTGTCAATCAGCACACCGGCCCATACACTTGAGTGACCGGTGCCCTTATTCTTGAGACTAAAGTTTGCACAAACCGGTTTCGGTGGTGGAGGCGGTGGAGCATTTGAAGGTCTGAAGCTTGGAGTTGCGGTGGATTCTCCGGTTGTCCTTCTCTTTCGCCGGTTAAGTTCCTCAGCATCTTCTTCTTCTTCTTCATCAAGCGGTGGCGTATTTATCACGACCGGTAAAGCTGTTTTCTGTTCTGCCCGCTTGATCACGTTCTTGACTGCGCTTCGCTTCTTCTTGTTCCTTGTATCCATTGAGTGGGACGATTGATCCAGTGGAAGTTCTTGAATGTTGGCATGCTCTTCTTCGGTAAACTTTTGAGCGAGTTCAAAATCTCTTTCTTCAGTCTCCTTCTGTAACCGTTCCCTTTCTATCTCTTCCTCTTGCAATTTCTTTGCGGTTTCAGCATCCTTTTCGATTTGCGTCAGAGTTGTGGTGACTTGAACCTTGGACATTTCCCCGATCTGAATGGCCATTGCTTGCAGCATGTCCAATAATGGAGCGGTTGCGGTTTGGACGAATTCGTTTATCATGTCTTTTACCGTTGTCTGCATGGCCGTGTCCATCATGGACCCTAGAGAGTTTGCCAGTTTATCTTCAGCCACTGCAATTCTTTCATCGGTTACGGTTTTAAAATTTCCAAGGCATGAGTCAACTGTTTCAGCCATCGCTTGCTTAATCTGATCAATTTCCAGAGCTTTGACCGGTTGAGAAGTTTCTTGTTCCAAATTTTCAGAGGTTCCGGATGTCTCACCACTCATAAAGAATGGTTTGCTTTGATATGATTCGGCGTTGTTGAGTTGGCGTTGGCAACCTTTCCTCCACTGCTTGTCAAGATGATCAAGATTTCGCACAAGCTGTTCTCGTACCGCAATAAACCGTTCAGCCATCCTCATTTCAATCGGGTTTAGCGTCGATCCTTGGGTTTCTTGAAAGGCATTCTCAACTGCCTGTAGCCGTGCGTTTTCAAGGATTACCAGAGCTTTGCTAAACGCCGGTTGAATTAGGTTGGTGTTAGCTAGCTGAAGTGCCTTCTCTTCAAGCTTGATGAGCCTATCCCACTGTTTGTTGCCACTTAAACCTGGAACCATGTCGGATAACTTGGTTTCGCATCTGAGCTTCACCCACAAGATGTATGGAGCTAACGCTTCACTTGCACCTTGGTTCATGTCTTGAATGAGTTCCTCGAAGATCTCATTTTCTTGCTCTGCGGTGAAGGCGACTTCGTCTCCGGTTATAGCTTCCTGCTGAGGGTCGGTTTGCAGCGCGCTCGTTCTGGTTACCGTTGTATCTTCAATAAGAATTCCTTTTCCTTTGTTTACCTGAGTGGAACCGTCAGGTGTTGTGGCCGGTTGGATTTCTGAGATTGTCTTCCTTCCTGCGGAACCGGAAGGTTCCTGTTCTTCATAATTTCCCTCCTGAGCTGGAGGTGTAACCTCTGTTGTATTGGCCGCCTCTTCGACCGGTTGAGCTTCTGTCTGATCAGGTATCTCAACCTGATCATCTGGTTTCCGACGGCTTGAAACATCGTCCTCTTCGGTTTCCTTTGTGAAATCTTGGACCACATTCTGAATTGCTTCAGAGGTATTTAAGCCCACATCGGCCAATACCTCTCCAACTCGTTTACTAGGTGACTTGGAGGTTTCAGAGTGAATGCTTACCTCTGCTTCCTCCTTGGAGATTGACTTGTTCTCCTTGCTCTCCGAAGATTCGGTTTGCCTTGGAGAATGGGATGGAACGGGAACGGGAATAACTGTGTTGAGGGGAATGGGTTGGAAGACATCTGAGGTTCTTTCCGGTGGATTGTCCGAGGAAAGCGTTTTCTCGGAGTCCGCCGGTTTCTTTGAGCTCTTCTTCGCAGCTACCTTCTTCCTCCTCTTTGGTTCTGGTGGAACTTCTACTTCAACCGCTTTTCTTGACGGTTTCTTCTGTCTGGTTTCTTCTTCAACCGGAACCGATGAACTGACTCCCTTGGATGATTTGGTCCTTGAGGATATAGGTTTAAGTGTCTTCTCCGGTTTTTCGATCACTGACTCTGAGTCAAGAATGTTGGAGATCGGAAGCGGTATGCCTTCACCTAGTTCCACTTTGAGAAATTCAAGAATTTTGACGATTTGCATAGCAAAGGCCTGCACCCGGCCATCTTTCTTTATTACCATTTGACAGAATTCTTCATAGATGACGTACCCCCAGTCCACCTTGTCACAGCGGACAATAGCCAACAACATTCTAAGTTTGAGTTTTGTGAGGTTGTCGAAGTTACCTCCCCTTCCCTAGATTGATTTGGCGATGACGGTCACTAGCCATCTTTATTCCGGTTTGAGCTTGATCTTCCGGCTGGAGTGGATCACTAGATCTTGATCCGAGAATGAAACCACCAACCTAGCAGCGTTGGATTCTCCATCGGTTAGGTCTGTCTTCAGATCCATACCGGTGTCTGGCAGACCGAGAGCTTCGGCAAATAGCTCTTCGGTTATGAGGATGGCCTTCCCGTTGACGGACGCAGAGATCTTCCTCTTAGACAGCGTCGCCGTCGCCAAGAACTCCGTCACCGCCGCCGGATGGATGATGAACGGACCAGAAAGAAATTTTTCCAACCCAGATTCCCGTAGAAGATGAAGAACAGCCTTGTTCTTGTCGTCAGCATACTCGTCAATATCTGCGAAATCTACTTGTAACATCCATTGAAATGGAGCCTTGCTTAGATCCATGATGGTTTTTGGAAAGAACGATGAAGATCGGAGAGATGAAGGTTTTGAAGATTTGAAGATTCTGTAGAGAGAGAAAGCATAAGTGTTGAATGGATTGATATGAACTTATATATGTGGCGGTTCCAAGCGGTTTTGAAGATGAACCGTCGATTTGATGTTTTTGGCGCCAATTTTCCCTCCAAAAAGTTACTGCCGTAACTTTCGGCGGTAAAAGCGGGATTTCAGTGGGCGGTAAATTTTGAGAGGTAAAACTGTGGGCGGTTTATTTTTCAAACTTTCATTTTTGCTCGAAGGTCCGGTTTTACTTGACGACTTGCTAACCGGAAGTTTTAGGTTAACTTTAACATTTTTGTATGAGTTTTAGAAAACCGGAAGGAATATTATGAATGAGAACCGGAGACTTTGAGAATATTTCATTAATATATAAGAAAAATGGTTAACATTGGTGCGGTTCTGGTCGTACAGCAAAATGACAAGAAACCAGAAAGAAGACGAAAAGAAAGAAAGGAAATTAGTCTTCCGTGAACCATCCTCCTTCCATCCTCCTTTCATACCATTTTTCAATGGTGTTTTGAGGAAACCGTTCCTCAATTATTGACGTAAACCTATAGATCATGTCTATGGTGATGGTGTTGGATGGTCCAACCGGAACACCGGTTCCAAGGTTGCGACGCTTGGACATCAGAAACCGGGTGATTTGAGGAGCGTAGCTGATCTTTCCTCTTTTACCGGTCATAAGCTGCTTCAGCTTGTTGAAAAGGTAGGATGCCCAGTTGATGGCGGAGTTGCGGATGATTGCTATCATAATGTCGAATGCCTCCCGGCTGTAGTTCTGGTTGGGCATTCGGACTATGATAGACCTTTGGACCAGATCGTGAAAGAGCTGGTAGTGAGGAGCGAGATTTTCTTTCTTCCCGAAGTCCTTGATAGGAGTGTAGGAAGAAGAGAAGATCTTGAAAAAGGTTTCCTTAGCCGGTAAGAACGGCGTTGGAAAATCAGAAAAACCTTCGGTCGGAAGGTGAAAGAAGGTGGCGAATTCCTCCTCGGTGAACTGGAGGAACTGACCGTCGACGATGGTGCGAATGCTGCCATCATCCAAGATGTGACCATTGTTGAAAAATTCACACACCTCCTCCACGAGGATGGTGTCTGAACCCTTAAGGAAGCCTTGTAACCCAGAATCTATGATATGCTGAAAAATGCAATCATAGAAAGCGCTATGTTTGATATCCTCAAAGTCGATAATGAGAGTGTTACTTAACTCGGCAGACATGATGAGTAGTGAAGAAGATCTTGAGAGGATTTTTGAGCTTTCGAGTTTTTAGAGAGAAGAAATGCTGGAAGCGTGATTTGAAAATGAGGGGTTGAGTCCCCTTTTATAGCCTGGAATGAATGAGAGCATTTAATGATAATATTTGAAAAATCTAGCCGTTTATGACTAGTCATTAATGTTTTTGTGTTTTTCCAAGGGAATAAAGGCATGTCTTGTCAAATCAAGTTAAGCATGCTTTTTGATAATGAGAATTTGTGTTTCCAAGATATGATTTATTTTGATATGGCGAATTGAATATTTTAGATTTTGACTTGAAAAGGAAAAAGATTTGATTCATTAATCTGAGGTACAAAAACCGGTAGTACAGCAAAATTACCGGTTTTGTAAAAAAGGGATAAAAGAAAGAAGAGGAAACAGGTTAGACATTTGATGACTCAGCCGCTTGAGCATTTGATGCCTCAGCCGCTTGAATTCTTCTGGCTTTGACAGCTTCCCACCGGTCGATCATCTCCTGTACTCTTTCCTTGGTGAGCACATGCCTTGGGTGAAGAGTGACGAAGGGTCCGGAGTGGATGTCCAGACTTGCACAGAAACCGCTCAGCTGGGGAGCGTAGCCGGTTTTGTTGGAGAGAATCATCTTCTTTACATTACTGAAAATGATCCAGGACCAGTTAACCGTTGTCCCAACCGTTACGGCGATCATCATCTCGAAGACCCTTTGGGTGTAGTAGTAACTCTTCTCTCTGCACAAGACAGATTTTCCCAGAATCTCGCAGAGAAGCTGGTACTTGTGAGAAAGTTGACTCTTAGCACCCCAGGGTTTAACCGGGATGTCGGATCCTGAGAACCGGCGACACATCTCTTCCATTGTCACCGGGGAGTAGGCTAGGTCGGTTACCCCTTCATTGGGCAAACCGCAATATACAGCGAAATCCGTCTCGCTGAATAGGAATTTCTGACCGTAGACCTGTGCAACGAGTATATCTCGATGCACCTCTTTCGCGGTCTGAAAGAGTTCTTCGACTACAAGGTAGTCGAGGATGAACCTGTTCTCAAGAAAACTTCTTAGCCCGCTCCTTTCTATGGCTAAGAACATTTCCTTGACCTCATGATCTTCATATTGGTAGATTGATTCAAAATCTGCCAATAGGATTTTCTTTGCTAATGAGTTGGTGTTCATATTTTTGAGAGAGAGGATTTTATCTCAAGAATGATACTTATGAATAGTGAACTTGTGATATTTTGAGAAGGATTGAGGGTGGTTTATATAGCCCGGGATTCGGCTGGTCTTTAATGAGGTTAAGCATGCTTGATGATGTCATCAACTATTTACTAGACTTAACTTGTTGAAGTAACTAATGGTTATTTCCAAGGTAAATCTAATTATTACTAAGATAGCAATGATGAAGAATATCTATTGACAAGATGTGAGTCTCCCTCTCTTGATGATGGACACATGTCGTCATCTCGATTGCGGTAGACTTGTTTTTATTAATTACAGGCTTCATTTTTCAAAATATGCATGAAAACTCAGTCAGTTATCCCAGGTTAACCGGAAAAGTTCATTTCATCAGACCAGAATGCATTTGTACTAAGCGGTTTTCCATGACCGGTTTTAGTAGGATATTTCCATTTGTGAAGAAAAGTTGATTAATGTCAACAGTTGTTCAACTTTGGATTTTGACTTATCCACTTTAGCCCGGTTATTTCAACCGTATAGTAAACCTACATTTGATTCGAAATTATGAAGTGATCGGGTATAACCGGAGACTTCCTCCCGGTTAGCATATTTGACTTATTAATGGCCTATTTGAATATGGTTTGAGAAGCTTTAGCTTCTCCCTGAACACATATCCCGGTTTCTTACATGCATACATGATGATTATATCAATTGATTAAGATTAGTAAGACCCAAGATATTTCGAAAATGTGAAAACTTAGCTTCCTGTAGCGGTTTCGTGAAGATGTCCGCTACTTGTTGCTCGGTCGAGACGTATTCCAGCCGGATGTGTTTCTCCTGAACATGCTCCCGGATGAAATGGTGTCGAATGTCGATATGCTTTGTTCTTGAGTGCAACACCGGATTGTATGTGATCGCTATGGCGCTGGTGTTGTCACAGAAGATTGGAGATTCCTTTGCTTCAATTCCGAAATCCCTTAGTTGCTGTTGGATCCAGAGGAGTTGTGCACAGCAGCTTCCAGCCGCTAGGTACTCCGCCTCTGCGGTTGAGGTTGCAACGGATGTTTGTTTCTTGCTGCTCCAAGTGACTAACCGGTCACCCAGGAACTGACAGGTTCCACTTGTACTCTTTCTGTCGATTTTGCATCCCGCGTAATCGGCGTCTGAGTAGCTTATAAGGTTGAAGCTTGAATCTTTTGGGTACCAAAGTCCCACTTCTTGAGTTCCCTTCAGATATTTTAGAATTCTTTTGGCCGCCGTATAATGAGATTGCTTTGGGTTTGCTTGGAACCTCCCGCACACTCCAACCGCAAACAGAATGTCAGGTCGACTGGCTGTTAGGTATAGCAGCGATCCGATCATTCCTCGATATGCTGTGATGTCAACGGCTTGACCATCATCATCTTTGTCCAGCTTCACGGAAGGACTCATTGGCGTAGCCGCTTCGGCACATGTATCCATCCCGAATTTCTTCAGCAGTTCGGCTGTGTACTTCGGTTGGCTTATAAAGATTCCGGCTTCCATCTGTTTAACCTGAAGTCCTAGAAAGAAGCTCATTTCCCCCATCATACTCATTTGAAATCTATCAGTCATCATTTTAGAAAACTTTTCACATAATTTTGGATCGGTTGACCCGAATATGATGTCATCAACATAAATTTGAACAAGTAGAATTTGTTCTTTTCTTTCAAATTTAAACAGTGTCTTGTCTACCGAACCTATTGTGAATTTGTGATCAGATAGAAATTGTGTTAAAGTATCATACCAAGCTCTTGGAGCTTGTTTCAAACCGTAAAGGGCTTTATTCAGCCGGTAAACGTGATTTTCATGATCTGGATTTTTAAAACCTGGAGGTTGGTTAACATACACCTCTTCATTTACTTTACCGTTTAGAAAAGCGCTCTTGACATCCATTTGATAAACTTTGAAGTTTTTAAAAGCTGCATATGCTAAAAATATTCTAATTGCCTCAAGTCTAGCTACAGGGGCAAATGATTCTTCAAAATCAACGCCTTCTTCCTGTTTATAGCCTTGAGCCACTAACCGGGCTTTGTTCCTCGTAACTAAACCGTCTTCATTGAGTTTATTTCTGAATACCCATCGTGTACCTATAACCGGTTTGTTTTTCGGTCTAGGAACTAGATACCAGACTTTATTTCTCTCAAACTCGTTTAATTCCTCTTGCATTGCCAAGATCCAATCTGGATCTGACAATGCTTCATCCACCTTTTTCGGCTCAATTTGTGATATGAAAGCAGAGTTTCCATAGTGATCCAAATTTTGTTGCCTAGTTCGGACGGGTGAGGATATGTTACCTATTACTAGCTCAAGAGGATGATTTTTGTTCCTTCTGAGGTTAATCCGAGACGTGTCTACCAAGCTTTCGGCTGGCTGATCAAGGTTAGACTGATCGGTAGGTTGAACAGAGTCAGACCGACCGATTTCTTCAGTAGAAACCGAAGCGTCAACTTTCTGCGGTAAGGCAGCTTGATCAGGCTGAATTTCAGCATCAACCGCTTGGTCCTTGACAAAGCGTCTGTAAACCGGAACCTCATCTTCATCATCAGAATAGATATTGAAATTTTCCATTCTGTTGTGAAGGTCGAAGGGTAATGCAGTGTTTCGCTCAACCGATTCATCGAAAACAACGTGTGCGGTTTCTTCAACTGTTAAAGTCCTAGTATTGTATATTCTGTAGGCTTTACTCACAGCTGAATATCCCAACATTATTCCCTCATCGGATTTAGCATCAAAAGCGGTCAAGTAATTCTTGTCGTTATTGTGAACAAAGCATTTACTACCAAAAATTCGAAAATACCGTACACTTGGAATTTGATCAAAATAAATTTCAAAAGGAGTTTTCGAAAACCGTTTAGTTACTAAGGATCGATTTTGTGTATAGCAAGCGGTATTGATAGCTTCAGCCCAAAACTTTTGAGCGATACCCGAATCGGCTATCATTGACCTTGCGGCTTCCTTGAGAGTTCGGTTTCTTCTCTCAGCCAGGCCATTTTGTTGAGGAGTTCTGGCACTAGACAACTCGTGCCTAATACCGGAATCATCAAGAAAAGTAGTTAAGTTACTGTTTATAAACTCAGTTCCTCTATCACTTCTGATTTTATTCACTCGAATGGATTTTTCATTTTGTATTCTTAAAATCAGTTTAATCAAGTTTGGAGTTGCTTGATTCTTAGAAGCTAGAAAAGTAACCCAAGTAAATTTGGAGTAATCATCAATAACTACCATAGTATAATGCATGCCTCCTAAACTAGTTACTTTAACCGGACCAAACAGATCCATATGCAAGAGTTCTAAACATCTTTCAGATTGATAATTTCCTTTACTTTTGAAAGATGATATCACTTGTTTGCTCATTTGACATGCCGCACATACTTTGTCTTTTGAAAACTTAACTTTTGGAAAACCGTGAACTAGTTCCTTGGAACAGATAAAGTTAATAGTTTTGAAATTCAAGTGATTCAACCGTTTATGCCAAAGCCAGTTTGGATCATTTCCGGCTATCATACACACAGGTTTTTCGAAATCAGTTTTCCAATCAACTTTGTAAATGTTTCCTATCCGGTTACCGGTTAGAAGAACATCGTTGTTTTGGTTTTTAACTAAGCATGAGTTTTTATGAAATTCTACTTTGTAGCCCACATCACACATTTGGCTTATACTTAACAGGTTAAAGCTTAGTTTTTCTACCAATAATACATTATTTATGGATAATTCACCATGGACAATCTTACCCTTGCCCACAGTTTTACCTTTTGAGTTATCCCCGAATGTGATGAATGCTCCGGTTTCGTACTTGATGTCTGTTAGTAGCTCTTTGTTTCCGGTCATATGCCTTGAGCATCCGCTGTCCAAGTACCATTCTGAGTTCTTTAGCCGGTTGCTCCTCCTAACCTGCAACAAACAATTATTTACACCCTTTTGGTACCCACATTTAGTTGGGTCCATGGTTGATTAGTCCCTTTGGGATCCAGACTTGAATGAGTCGGATCACTTTCCCGGTTATTGTTTTGATAATATTTGGCTTAACTACTTGGCTGTTGCTCAAGAATGCCTTATGTGGTGATGGACTTCTTTGATGTCGGTTTTTATTAGTTTTACTTGGTTTCCGGTTGACTTTCCTTCTTTCAGGATGAAGCCATTTTTCAGATTCGTTAGGACATACATACTTAAGCGTTTCTTCCGGTTTTAGGTCATTTTCAGTTTGTGAACTTTTGACAAATTATATAAATGGAAGATTATTTTTCGTGAGTTTCATCTCGTTAGGTTGTTTTGTTTCATTTTGTTTATTTGGTTCATAACCGATACCATACCTACACTTCGGATGTCTTTTATAGTTACACATTTGTTTTACAGCTTGACGTGATCTCTCCCACGCAGCTGTGACGTACATTGCTCGTTCATCGGTTTCGGTTACCGGTTGAACTGTCTTCTCATTATCGGAGAATAGTTCATCCGGTTCATACGTTTCGATTTCGCATGTTTTATCATATACATAATCTGTTTGTTCGGTTTTAGGTTCTACAGGAGTTGGTATGTATGCAGATATGTTTCTGAACTCAGCAACCATTTGGTTGAGTGCAGAAACTAGATCTTCTTTTGTAAACTCATCAGAAGAGAAATCAAATACCTCTTCGTCGTTTGCCATGAAGCAGGTTACTTTCTCTTCGCCATCTTCATTGTCGGAGTATGCCCACTCGCTTCCACCATCATATGCAATGAGCGCCTTTTGAATCTCCTTTCCTTCATCAGCATGTTGATCATCATTCCTCCTGTAGTCGTTTCGTTGATTGTTGTTGTTTCCCCGATAGTTGTTCCCTTGGTAATTGTTTCCCTGATACCGGTTTCCTTGATAGTTATTCCCTTGATAATTATTTCCTTGATAGTTTCCTTCCGGTTTTCTATCGTCTCTTCTTGGTTTTCTACACTCTGACCTGAAATGTCCAAAACCATCACAGTTATAACATCTCT
This sequence comes from Impatiens glandulifera, assembly GCF_907164915.1. Classification (NCBI taxonomy): domain Eukaryota; kingdom Viridiplantae; phylum Streptophyta; class Magnoliopsida; order Ericales; family Balsaminaceae; genus Impatiens; species Impatiens glandulifera. The sequence continues at coordinate 37,869,394 of NC_061863.1, read as the reverse complement.
TGTTTGATTTATCTACATAATTATAATTGAAATCATTGTTAGATGGTGGCTGGCTCTTCTTCATTAATTTCCCGAATTTCTGAGCTAGCATTGCCATCACATCTTCGGTAATTTGATCGGTGTTTTTGACTGGAGCCGGTGCGGTTGATACTTGAGCCGCCGGTTCCACCGATGTAACCAAAGCTCTAGTTGCGGTTGATGTGGATGCTTCATCTTCGATCCGAGACTTGATCTCGAACTCGTAGGCTTTCAAGTCCTCGAACACATCATGCAACTTCATCTGCCCAAGGGTGCTTGACTCCCTCATCACCATGGTCTTGATATCCCACGTGCTTGGCAAGGATCTTAGAGCTTTGATGATCACTTCTCGGTTGTCATATTTCTTTCCGAGTGTTTGAAGCTCGTTGACTACACTGGTGAACCGGTTGCTGAATTCCTTCATGTTTTCTCCCGGTTTCATCCGTATATTTTCATATTTCTGCGTAGCCACCAAGATTTTATTCTCCTTGGTTCTTTCGTTTCCCTCGTGGATCTGAATAATCGTTTCCCAGGCTTCCTTTGCATTTTCACACTCTGATATTTTGTTCAAAGTGTTGTTATCTATAGCCTTATAGATGTGCCTCATACAATGGTTGTCCAGGTTACTCCGTCTTCGATCTTCACTCGTCCATAGGTTTTCCTCCTTGTTGATCTTGATCGGTCCCTCTTTCAGGACTCGGCTCATCTCATCATCTAACGTAATCAGATGTAATCTGTTTCTTCCAACTGTTAAACGCTTCACTGTTTAGCATTGGCGGCTTGTCGCTATGGGTCATGCTTCCCATCTTCTTCGGTTGCTTGGGTGCTAAGAACCTCGCTCTGATACCACTTGTTAGGATCGGGGACGCCCTTGGAGGACCGGGGTGTTTTCCGGTTTAGGAAGGGTGGCCGCTTACAACACACAACACTTCTTTGGTGATAGTCCGGTTAAAGACTATAACCGTTCTCAGCACTGCACAAACTGTCACAGACTCTTGAACCGAGTTCAAAGGCGGAAATGTCTATTTTAGGTTGAAGCAACGAATGCGACTTTAGATGATGTTTAAGAAGGAGTCGGTTTGATGGATGTGAGTGACCGGTTTTAGGAGTATAATTAGTTTGAGGTTAGGCTAAGTAATAAAAGAAAACGAAAGAACACGAGACAAGGATTTGTTTATGGATGTTCGGAGCAAACCCTCCTACGTCACCCCTTCTTCTCAGGTTATGAGAAGGATCTCCACTAACTCTTTAGAGTTACAACAATACTGCGGTCGAGCCCAACTTCGCTACTCGCCGGTTACACCAAACTCACACTTTGATGTAATACAACAACTCAACACAAAAGGCTTCCGGTTTTAGACACACCGGTTTTACAGTATATAGGACTTTATCTCTCTAGAATTTAATGCTTTTACAACTTTCAGAACTGATGATGCTCACAACTGCTGCTTTAAATGAAGACGTTTGATCTTCCTTTTATAGCTGAAAGTAGCCAACGGTTACTTTCTTCTCTCTCCTGCGGATTGGTCGATCGTCATCACGCCTGTTGCAGAAAAGGTTGCTTGCACGCTTCACTTTCCTCAACACCTGGCATTCATGCAGGCGACTCTGAGCAAAAGATGACGTAGCCGGTTTTCAGATTTGGACACGTGTTGAACATGCACTTCCGGTTGTCAATTTCAGATCAATAAAGCATCATTGCTTTCCTCGCATGCTTCCGATCGGATCCGATCTTCTTTTATTCTTTCAAGACACGTTTCTTCCGTCATGGTACGTCACCCTTGAAGTTTGAATCTTCTGACTTTTGTTCTGAACCATCCGGTTTTTGTGTCTTGTGCAGTATGATCCGGTTGGAATGAAACTTTCTTTCTTGGCTAACCGGTTGCTTGAGAAGGTGAAAACCGGTTCCTCTGATCTTTAACTTTGATCATTTGAAACTGGTTTCTTTGAATTGTAGTATCAGCCGGTTTTACAACGCCAACCTGTTCATACGGTTTTAGAAGTACATGCACACGAAGATTAACTTCTGTTTAGTTCGTCTGGCCGGTTCCAAAATTAATCTACTTAATTTTTCTATCAATTTCTCCCTTTTTGATTATTTAGAATAAATATTCAAAAATTGTAATGTATGGCCGGTTCCAAAATTAATCTACTTAATTTTTCTATCAGACTGTACGTCTAATTCTATGCATTGAATGCCAAAATCGGTCTAATGACCCTCATTAGATCCAAGTCTTATGAAATATTGTTTCAATACACCTGTATCAAAACTTATAAGTCATTTCATCATCAAAATCTCATTGGTTAAATTATTTCAACACTTAGTCAAAATAATTTGACCCAACAAGCTATATGTAACCAACCAAGGAATGCCACGTAAGAGAATTTTCCTCACATTACTTGTTTTGTAGGTACATCCTTGATGGAATATTCGGCGCACTACCAGTGATGTACGGCCAAGATCCTTGTGCTTAGATCCTGCTGTGTACAATGGAGGCTTTCCAATGGTAGAGTACCACGTATCATTTTTGAAGATTCGACCATTATCTCCTGCTCAGTATTTAATAAATCTAAAGGACAACAGACAATATGTCTTACACAACGAACAAGCAATCTAATTTTGCAGAGAGAGAAACTACTCAATCATCTTGCTTACTGAACTCATACTGTGAAGCTGCTTTTTGGTTGTACTGTGTGTGAATCAAGAGAGAGCTAGAATCAAAACACCTTTAGCTGAGTGATATTCTTCATCTTGTAATTGAACAGAAAGTGTTCTGTTCAATAGTGAGCTAAATGTGTGTAAACTGTATTTGATTCGAAACATATTATAGTGTATCCTTTCGGTGGTTGGAAGAAGGGGTGATGTAGGAGAGTTTCTCCGAACATCCATAAACAAACTGCCGTATTCTTTCCTTTCTGTCATCTTTTCATATTTCATCTTGTGCTTCAAACCCAAGTAAACAATTCCGCCTTGAATCTGTTTAAAGTGTTTACAAGTGTTTGCGTAGAATAGAAAGAGAATTAAATCCCTAACAGGATTTCTTTCAAACCGTTTTTCATAGGCCTTCATCCTTAGCCAGACCCCCGTCTCTATCGACAAAGCCGATCCTATCAATCTTAGAGCGAGAGTGAGCACACAACTTAACAATTCGTAGAATGCGTAAGTATTCATAAGAGAGCTTAGAGATGTAGTGTCGATATATTCTTCGTTGTTCTTGGATCAACTTTTATATTGAGGTCTCAGTAGTGGTCAAATCTTCTCTTGGATACGTGTCAGCTTTCTGTTGGACGTACGCCTGGTGTACGAGAACGTACATGAGAATATATATTCATTGGATCGTGGCGTACCAGATTGTACTGTAGAATATTCGCAGGAACCTGGTGTACTAGATGGTACAAGACGGGCTGGAGGAATATTCTATTATGTGGTAGCTAAGTGTATAAAGTTGACTAAGCAGACGACTGATCGAGAACACGACTGTTCGCTATGTTGACGAGTTGATTAAATAAGCAGACGCTTCTTCAGATGGCTTCTGAAGCAAGCCATTTGCTCACACTTTTTCAAACTAGAGCGTCTGTTGAAGAGAGACATCTGTTTGCGTACTTCTTCAGACTGCACGTTTGTAGAAGTTAAATGTCTACTCGCGCACTTCTTCAGACTAACACGTCTGTAGATGTTAGACGTCTGCTCCCACACTTCTTCAGACTAACACGTCTATAGAAGTAAGACGTCTACTTGCGCACTTCTTCAGACTATACGTCTCATGAAGTTAGACGTCTGCTCACGCACTTTTTCAGACTACACATCTAATGAAGTTATACGTCTAATTGTGCACTTCTTCAGACTATACGTCTGATGAAAGTATACGTCTACTGTGCACTTCTTCAGACTACACGTCTGATGAAGTTAGACGTTTGCTCGCGCACTTCTTCAGACTACACGTCTGATGAAGTTAGACGTCTGGTCGCGCACTTCTTCAGACTACAAGTCTAATGAAGTTAAACGTCTACTCGCGTACTTCTTCAGACTAATCCTCTTATTAAGGAAGACATCTTCAGACGTACCTGTGCAAAGACAATTTACACAACTTAGTTTTGTTCAGACCACATCATTAAAACTATGTCGTATTGATTTAAACTTATTCAATTAAGTTTATTAAAACATTTTCCTTAATTAATTATTTCTCTTTTAATTAATTTTCATTTTTCTTTATTTAACTTAATCTAACACGAACATATAGGAAATAACATCGTAGAACTTTTCCAAAAATGCGTAACCAAGTACCGAACCTTTAAAAATAAATCTTCTATATTCTTTTCCTTTAGTTTCTTTGTGAAATAAACTAAAGTGAAGATTCTGAAAGTCAATTATCTTATTACATCCCAATACTTACTAATCTAAAACATATACATGTCAAATGAAAAGTTCTATGCTATAAAACTCTATTTTGGTTCTTCAACTTTAAGACATGACAACTTCCGAAAGAATAGTCTACTGATATACTTTTTATGAGATTTGAGAGAAAGGTAAGCCAATAGGTTTTATAACATAACTTTGGTGGAATTCTTTTTTCCTAAACTGAGTAACTAAGGTTCTATCTATCATTGAATTCTTTTGTTGCATCCCATCTATTGGCGGAACATACAAAAGGACATCTAAGGCACGATGTAGACACTCAATTTTTACACCCCAAAATTAAAATTAGTCTGCCCAATTTAGTATAATGTTCATACTTGATTACTAAATCGGGAAAAAAAAACATTTTCTGAAATTCGCTCATAGGGACCTTCGATTAACGGTCCAAATGCTAATTTCCAAAAATACTTGAGCTCTATATGTTTTCGTATGTTTAGAATGACCGTCTTGAAAAATCATGAACTTTGATATGATCGGGATCGCCAATAGAGGATCGGGGTCTGGCTAAAGGAGAACGCTTACACACTCACAACGGTTGGTACAAATTCAGTTATGAATTAATACCGGTCTAAACACTACACAAATTGTCACAAACTCTTAAACCGGGTTTAAGTGCGGAAATGTTTGTTTCAGCCTGAATCAACACACACAAATCGAATAGAAATAAGAATGGAGAAGAATCGATTCAGAATAGAGGAAAGTCGGTTCGGATAATAAAATGACCGAAATAATGAAAGAACACAACACAAGAATTTTATGGATGTTCGGAGATAAAGCTCCTACGTCACCCCTTCTTCTCAAACAACGAGAAGGATATTCACTAGGAATATTCAACACACAATACAATCTGTCAAATGATCAAGGCTTATTTACTTCTTGATCTTTGACTTACAACTTTACACACAAAATAAGAATTGCAATACACTGAACGATATGTAAATATAGAAAGCTTTTCAATATAAGTTCTTGAAGAATGAGTTCTTATGTGTCTCAAAAGGCTCTTTCGTCACTGGATTTCAAAAAGTTGTCTTGCTACTTTCTTCATATTCTCCTTTTATAATGGAAATATGATAATGATCATATTTCTCTCTCTGATTTATTGGTCAAAATGAGCAGCATTGCATTAAATGGGGTTGAAGCTTCCCAAGGCATTAGACAGCCGACCTGATTTGTCTTTACTTGACTTTATCATTCTGGAGGTTTTGACATTTACCTACTCTTAAGAAGTTGGTTTTGGACTTATACCAAAATGGGTAACTGCACACTTGACAGTCTTCTACTGCCTGCAGTCTGTTCAGCAGACTTGTATCAAAATGGCAATGACAGAGTCTGAACCTTTGAGATCTTCCTTCTTCACATTCCCAAAGAGATCTGTTTGCACCAAAACGTTAACTGCCAACATTTCCATATCTTTGATTTTTATCATGGAATAATCTACCTGTTGGAAATGTTCGTTGGCATAGGATTTTCAGGAGGTTGAACCAACTAGACATTATCAGTTGACTTGTCCTACCGAAGAGTAGCAACCGATTGAAGGAAAAGGATTCACCGATCCTGAAGTTGAGTTGAGCCGATCTTCTTAGAAATCGGTCAATGGTTTGTGCCGCTTCTGAGGAGTCGGTTTGACGGGCCAATGAAGAATATGACCGCTCCTTGTTATTCCTGCACAAAAGGTTGAATTTGATTAAGTTCTTTAGATAGTTAATTATTTATTAATTAACTATCTAATTTATCTAACAATTTCTCCCTTTTTCATTATTTAAGTTAAATATTCAAAACCCTATAATCGTTGGCTGGTTTAAAATACTTATATTAATTTGTCGGTTAACAGAAGATAAATTTTTGAGAAAAAATATGTATTTCTACCAATTTCTCCCTTTTTCATATTTCTAATTTAAAAGTATCAAAACCAGTAATTTGAAAACTGAAACCGAATAATTTGAATTTTCAAAATATTTCATAAGTTCCCAAGAATATTCATAAGTCATAATAAATATAAGTGAAAGCATAAAGATTGAGGTTTAGTGGCCTCCTTCATCCGGCTCGGTGAAGTAGCGAATTGAAAAACCCTTTCCCGATACAATAAGATCAAAGTTTGTTCGGGAGCCTCTTGCCGGTTGACTAGAGAATCCGTTCGACCGTGAGGGTCTTGTCGGTGGGACAGGAACATGGAAATCAAGCGTTCTTTGACTCTAAACGGAATTTTCAACTGAATCTGTACGAGTTCCTCAGCCTGATCTGGCACTTGAAGGAATAAACTGAATTAGTTCTGCGCGGATCGGTTTGTGTTTTCTTGGGTTCAACTGTTCACCATCCTATTCTTCTTTTAGGTTCAAGTTTGCTAAGACAGCGGCTGGAGTTAAGACCAGTGGAACAGTTTCTGATTCGGTACGAGCTGTTGCTGCTGCTTCTTGAGCCGGTTTTCTTTTATTAACTTGTGCTCTTGTCTTCTTAGCGATTGGTGAAGAAGGTTTCTCTCTTCTTTCATCGATTTCCTCTTGGATTAATTCTTACTGAAGTTTCCGAGCTTCATCCGCGTCAGACCGCTCAAGGCGAGCTCTTCATCATTATGCTCAGCCGTTTTGGCTCGAAGATTCTTTTCGTTTTCAACGGCTTCAAGCTGCCGGACAGCCTCATCATCTTTTCTTATTCTTTCTTCGTCGACAACCTCTATAGTCTTTGCCAACTAATAATTCTGTACAGAGACAACCTGCACCGATTCAAGAATTTGGGAGGTTACCTTATCAACATGTTCCCGCTTGAGGTCGGTGGAAGTAGCCCGATCCCTTAAGTCATCAATCTTGACCTCCATGGATGCCTGCCATGTGGTCATGGACTCTTGAATCGTTTCCTTAATGAAGATCTTCATTTCATCCGAAAGAGGAACCACCGATTCAACCGATTGATGTTGTACTGGAGGCTGAGAATGAACCATAAATGAGATTTCTGTTCCAGCCGATTTCGGAAGACTGTCTTTTTTCGATTTTCTTCGGTCGGAATGCTTAGCTGGTGGAGTTTTGACCATTGAATCGATTGATGGAGAAGCAGTTACTCCATCTTCTTTTCTTTATTTTCCAAAGATTTAGAGGGAGATTCCGGTTGACTATCTTCAAATTGGATCCCTTCCGGTCTTGATGATTGACCAAGTTCAAAGTTGGATTTTTCATGGTGCTTTCCAATCCGGTTAGCATCTTTTTCTTTAGCCGAAGGAAGGGTAAGCAATGCAGCATTCCCTTCGGTTGCATTTTCATACTTTAAAATTAATGTTACATAGATTGATGCTACAAGTTATTGGTCTTTAATTCTTAATTAATGCTACATAGATTGTTTTAAAATTTTGACCTTAGTTGGAAAGTTAAGACACATCCCGTTCGAAGGACACTAGTCTCGTGTCTCTATTCGTTGGCTAAGAGAATCAATTTAGCCCGAAAACCTGATACAAACTCACCCACTTCGTTCCATTAGCGAACTGAATTATGGGGTGACTTTTATTTGGTCAAGAATTTTTAGCAAACGAGCTACCATTGAAAAGATATTTGAGTTATCTTTCATTTATTACCAAGTACCGCTCATGGTTCAACCTATGGCCCACGCGAGGTTGCTTTTAAGACAAGATGACCACTTTGAGACCCCTAGAGTTCCATTGAGATTTGAATGGACCTGAGACCATACTTAGAGAATTATTCCAACACCATAGTGGAAGCTAACAAGATCACCTTTCCAACGCATGCTAGGTCAATCCAAATGGCGGTGTAAGTCAAAAGTTAAGATTATTTGAAGTTTTAGTTGATCTAAATTGGCATGAAACTGAAATCAGAAAAGGCCTAACTTCAAAAAATCATAACTCGCTGTACACTGAACAATTTGGATGGAGAAAAGTCTTGAAATGTAGAGTGATTGGCTACCTAAAAGAAAACAATATTTCTAGGTGCAGATTAGAGGGAATTGAAGTAGTTTCAACTTGCTGAAAGAGTTGCCGGTTTTCAAGAATTCCTAATTCTAATGTTACACTTTACGTGAGGGGTATATAAATGATGTACCTCATAAGTCACAAAAGTAGTTGATAATTTTTTTGAACTTCATACTAAAGAGAAGATAGAAAGTCTTGGAGAGAAAGCAACCAAACCAAGAACACTTAGAAGGCGTTTCTAGAAAAGTCCTTGAGGATTTAGGCGAGCTCAATTCCAGTCGATTCTTCTTTGTTATTATTGCTTTAGGTAGTCTTATACTAGAATGTTATTATTGTAATTCATGTAGCATGTTGATGATCGTTGAACAAATTCTAATTAATTAAATTATTTTGTTAATTAATTGATAGTTTGTTTGAATGCTTAATTGTTGGTTAAACGTAACTGTTAGAGTTCTAGGTAGTTGAATTATAGTCTTAGGAAAGAGGATAAGTTAAGACTAGCCTCGTTTCTAAAATCAAGAAGTCGTCTAAAACTTCAAAGATTGGTCATTGAGGAAAACCTACTTGTCTGTTCTTCAGCGATGATCTAGAAGACTTATTTCACGTGGCGTTGATGCATCCAAGTCTCTATAAGATGAGGAACACATTGGAACTAATTGTGGAGCCAACTCTTTGACAAAAAATAAATTGCAGACAACAATTGTCGTCTAGTTTTCCAGATCCGTGGGGGAAACCTCCTTTCCTTCCTCTATTGTTCATTTCGTTATCTCTAAATCCTTTCTAGAGGACGTCAATGCATTATAGAGCCTGTTTCACAATGTATCTGTCTTCCAGAACCAAAATGAAGCCGCTTCAGAGCAAAGAGTTATTTGAGGAGGCTATATTTCAGATCAGAAGAACAAGGCACTTCTTCGACTTTGGAATCCAACATGAACCTCAGACGAACAGAAAGATGACGATTCCTTTAATGATTCCTAGACAACCGTTGTTGTCATTATTGTTGTCGGAGATTCTCTGCACGTCGTCGACAAGGAGCGAACAAGGGCTGTAGACATAGGAAGACGACAAGAGTTATTTCAGCTTTTTGCACTTTCCGAATTCCTGAAGTTCTAGGCTGCGTTTAAATTGGCCCCTAGAGTTCTCAAATGTTTAAAATGTCTCTTGAAGTTAAAATAAAAAATTAATTCTTAAACAATAATTAATTAGTCTCCTAAACTTCATGCCTAGGTTCAATTTTAACCTCAAACTTCCAAAATCAAATAAATTTCTGAGAATTCTAATTCATTTGACCTTATACTTTTGTTAATGTCCAATTCAACCCTCTTACTTTATACTCATCCAATTTTGGATATAGTGTTTAAATTTTCAACTTTTGGAAAATTTCTTCAGGCTTGTTTGGATTCCTTTTATGCCAAACAACTTTGTTCTTCCAATTGGAGCCTTTAAAAGATTTTATAAAAATTCCAAAAACTCTAGGATGGTTAAAAATATTATTTTCAACAAAAAATATTTATCTATAATTTTTGATGCTCGTTTGAAAAAAATTTACTTTGGAACACTCATTCCGGGAATCTCAAAGACTAAAAAATTATGAAATTTTCGTAGCAGGTTCATACAAATATTTTTGACCTCCTTTGAAATTTTCACAATTTTTATAAAATTTTCAAAAGAGATTATTTTATCGGAGTCATAGTGAGCGTCTCATAACCCCTAAAAGTACTATAATCGAGAGCAAAGTGTTTATAAAAATATATTCGACATGCACAAGAACTCTTGAGATTTTTCAATTCTTTTGGGAAAATTCTCGATTTAGGTTGTGGTATACTTTGGACTCCAATTCCTCTCTTCGTTTCCTTTAAATCACATTCCTGTGAATTGGTGAAGTCTTTCAGGTGCAAGGATTCACAGTCTTTCAATAAGAAAACAATCAAGAAAATCAACAAATGTGAGAGTTCACATTGTGGTTCACATGTGTTCCCAAGGAGCACATTCGATAATATATTTTATCTTCTTTATGTCTAAAATATCTAACAACAGTCTAGTATCACCTTTAGACTAAATTTAGGATATCTTGTTAAATAGATTTAAGACACGATAATGGACATTCAATAATCTAATGGCTTGATTCCAACTGTCATTGGAATCTAATCAATAGCTATGATTACTCTTACTTTTACATTTTTAGGCAATGGTATATCTACCTTAACTAGACACCCCTTCATTCGTAAGTATTCATATGCTGGTTTTCTTTCATGCCACAACTCATATGGACTCTTATCTCACTTCTTTTGTGGAATCTTATTTAAAAGGTATTTAGACGTCAAAATAGTTTATCCCCGAATGTTCTGTGGTGGACCAGAACTTAATAGAAGTGAATTCATTATTTCTTTTAATGTTCTATTTTTCCTCTCAGCCATACCAGTTTTTTTAGGAGAATAAGGTGGTGTTGTCTCATGGATTATACCATGCTGAGCATATAGCTCGATAAATGGTGATTCATATTCACCTTCTCTATCACTTCTAAAACACCTTGATATTTTTACCAAGTTGGTTTTCAACCTCATTTTTATAGAGAGTGAATTTCTCAATGGCTTTATCTTTAATTTTAAGAATATACACATAGCAATATTTTGTGTTATCATGAATAAAAGTAATTAAGTATTTGTCTCCTCTACGCGTTGGTGTTCCTTTTAAATCACACATTTGTATTAATTAAATCAAGCGGTTTGATACTTCTTTCAATGTTTTGAAAGGATGATCTCGTGAATATTACTTCAACATAAATTTCACACTTGTGTTTCTTATTTATTTAGAATGTAGGTATACTCTTCAGTTTTATTAATCGATGCATCAAATCATAATTAATATGATCTAGTCTACCATGCCATAAAATATAAGACTCCAACAAATAAATAGAAGACTTATTCTTTTCATTCAGACTTGGCTTAACTGCCATTACATTGAACTTAAAAAGCCCATTAATATCATAACATCTACCTAAAAACATTCCACCTTTAGATAAAATAATTTTATTCGACTCAATCTCAATTATAAAACCATAAGGAAGAGATCTAGATATCAAATTTTTCCAAATCTCTAGAAAATAAAACACATTAGTCAAAGTTAAATCTTTCTATGAAGACAACCTTAACACCACTTTTCCTTCACCTTGTATGTTAGAAGTGGAAAAATTTCTCATGAATAGATTTTCTCCATTCTTCACTTCTCGAGGCTTGAAAATACTTCTTTGTTGGAGAAAACATGTCTTGTAGCTCTTGTGTCAGCCCACCATTCTCGTGGATTAGACCTCACCAAGTTAAACTCATATATCATCGAACATAGATCCATGTCCGATAATCCTTGAGTTAAGTTAGCCTCTCAAACTATTCTTGTCTTCTTGCAATCGGAAGATCTATAACCTATTCCATTGCAATTGAAAGACTTTCCCATGAACTTCTTAGAAATTTGTCCTTTAGGATTAAGGTTCTGGTTTTTGACAAAAGAATTTTGTTTCTTCTCGTCTTTACCATGCTCAACCACATTTGCTTTATCCACATGCTGACTAAAATATTTCTTTAAGGCGCTTTTATTTTATTCTTTAATGTGTAAACGAATCACCAATTCATCTACGTTCATCTCCTTTCGCTTATGATTAAGTTACTTCTTGAAATTGTTCTAAGATGGTGGTAACTTCTCAATCATAACCGCCACTTGGAAAGTCTCTTCCAAATTCATGCCATCAGCATGGATTTCGTGCAAAATAACTTGGATCTCTTGAACTTGTTTAATGATCGGTCATGAATCTACTATTTTGTACTCCAAAAATTGACCGACCATAAACTTTTTTGCACCCGTATCTTTGGTTTGGTACTTACGTTCAAGAGATTGCAATAGTTCTTTGGTTGTATTCTTTTCACTATACACATTTTACAATGAATATGAAAAACCATTCAATACGTAATTTCTAAATATCAAAATTGAATGGTGCCAAGTATCAATGACCAAAGACACTTGCATATCATCTTTCGGATGCACATTCATGTCTGGCTCATCAATTTTAGGAGTGGGAGGATCCTTCATGAGGAATCATGCGAGAATCAAGGTCATGAGGTAGAAGAATATATTTTTCTTCCATCTCTTAAAGTTTGAGCCATCAAACTTTTTTGGATTATCCAGATGATTAGCGGGAACCGGTATCCTCATGTTATAAGTAAGTGTTTCGGTAGTTTTTTCTGAAACAAAACCAGAAACGTGTAAAAATATGAGATAAGTAATATTTTAGACTATTTTAAGATTGTTGATAATAATATCTCGTAAAAATTACATGTAAATAATATATGAATACAATAAAATGATAATAGAATAAATACAATATATTATTTATTGAGATTAAGAAATGTCTTCTCGTTTTCTCTAAGCCCTGTGAAATCACAGTTCACTTAAAACAATTTTACCGTCTCCCATTTGTGCTGGAGAGTTTCTTCATTGGCTGCTTCCCAGGGTACAATAGAACCTGTAATGATTTAGCACATAAAAACAACTATAACATCGAACTAGATAAAAGTACATGAATCACAATCACCGGGTTTTGCATAGAAATGGTCGAGTCAAGAAACACGAAGAACACTCACAAGAACATGGAAAGACTTTTATAATTCTAGAGTGAGAAGTGATAAGATAATGTGTGGAGGGAAACACAAGGTGAAGAGATATTTATAGTTGAATATTAAACTCATAATCAACTCTTTAATCCAACGGACACTAATCCATCATCCATCCATCCAACGGTTATCCTTGTTTGTCTTTTAATCATCCTTTCAAGTTACATCCAATAATAAGTATTTTGTAGTTATAATAGCAATTAACACCATTTGTTAATTGCTTCATTCAGGGAATTAATTTTAATTATAACAATTAACAATTTAATTCACAATGTATTTGATGTGAATTTTATTTGGATTTAATTTTACCTTAATTCACATTTGAATTTCATGTCCTATTTTGAATGCCACTCTCGGGAAAATTTTTATTTTCTCATAACTTTTGAGAATGCTTTGTATGAGTAGAATATTATGAGATATCGTTCGACCGGGGATAAATGCAGGCTGATCTAGACCTATTGTCTTACCTATGTTATTTTTAAAGCGATTTGAAAGAATTTTAGAAATTATTTTAATGTTAATTAGATTTTAATTAGGAATAAATATGATTAATTCCTTTTAAAAAGGAATAACCATTTTTTTCCTTTATCGTTTTTATTTAATAAAATCGTGTAGTGTAGGCAAAAAGGGAGGAAATAGTGTGGACTTCATGAATTTATATATGAAGGACCTCAAAATTTTATCCAAGCAAGGTGATGAAATATCCTAGAAGAATCCAACTGTGAGCATGGATGAAGGCTTGAACACTGGTCATTTTTGAATTAAAAAAAAAATAACCAGGTATTCATCATTTATCAAAAAGAGTTTGAATCTAATTAGATAACACTTGTCCATTTTTAATTTTAACATATTTTAAATGAAAAATCATTTCAAATGTGTAGGGGAGGTAAATGGGACTTGAGCCTTAGGATTTCTCTTGTAAATTCTCTACAAATATACACCCTAGTACACTTGCACAAGGACTTTTGTTATTTTCAAATCTCATGCCCCTAAGTTGCTTCTTTGGAAAACCTCTTATGCAAGCACCATTTCTTCGAGAAAGCAGCTATGTTTTTATGCTTCTTGTCTCCCCTTTACTTTTTTCTTTGTCTATTAAATAAAAGATGTGTCTTTACCGTTTTCTATTATATAATGTGATTGCATGTTTAAAATAGTTATTTTAGGTTTTTTTAACGTTCTGCATCTAATTATGTAAATATATAAACAAAAATAATATGTAAATAAATTAAATGAAAACACAAAACAAGACATAAAACATAAATTAAACAAGGGTCACTTGACCCAAAATCTTTTAAAATGAAAATTGACTCAAGAACTATTCATTTGAAAGGCATTCAGTACTTTAGATCATCTTGATTTGAATTTGAATTTTTTTAAGATAAAACCGATTAATAAATGCTTTAAACCATTTGACTCGAAAATATTAAGATTTAATGTTAGATCTGAAACTTTGATTGAAAACTTTACCAAATGATCTAAGACTTACCCAAAAAGAAATAATAAATCTGCTTTGATTTTATTTTTTTTGAATGTTAGAATTATTATTTTCTTTTATACAAATGTTTATTTATATGTTATCAACGTTTCTGCACAGTTTCATTTTAATTGTTATCCATTTGAATCACCAAATAATTAGTTAACTAAGGTAGGTCAAAAAACAGAAGAACAGTTTGCTCTCTACTTTAGCGGCGTATAGGACCTGAAACAGCTAACCCTAGAGTGCATTGGAGGAGCTTCGGACTGAGAAATAGGCACCATGAGGGCACACAGAATCAGCCGACCGAAGAGCTCTTCTACATGTAAAGACCAACGCTTTTCCTGACGCTTCTAACGTTTCTGGATGCAACTACACACAATACCAATAAATTAGTATGGCTCTATTCTTGGGTTGTTTTCTTAAAGCTTAGGACTGATGGAATTGACCTAGAGTGCTCTATTCAATTCTCACTGGATCCGATAAAATCAAATTCACCCCTACCAATGCTTAAGGCCGAAGGAATACACCTGACTGTTGCAGGTTCTTCACCCTTCTGAGAGGACTTAGCCCTGGGCCAGATTTCTCGGCACTTCTTACCGAAGGAGAAATTCACTTGAGAGTTACTACTATAGGTTTCTATCCAACCGAGTGATAGAAACCCTAGGTTAAGTTTTACCACACAAACGATTGTTGTTATCCCTTAAGTTTATATTATTTTATATTATATACTTAGCCTATTTTGTATATAATCTACACTCGAGGGAACTTGCTAAATGTTTAAGACTAAATGGAGGACGCTGCATGCTAGGACTGAGGATCTACACCTAGAGGAGACTTAATGTGGGCCTAGGACCAAATAAACAGTCTTGTTGGGCATTTAGGACTGAGGAAATAGACTTACTCTAGTCATGTTTCTGCACCCGATAGGAAACCAGGACTGACACTCCTAGCACATTTGAACCCGAGGACCAAGGATCTTCATTTATAGCACCCGAGAACCACTTCTCCTTGCATCCGAGGATTGAGGACCATTGTAGAAAATCAATTTTTACACCCAAAATTAAATACAAATTTTCCCGGTCTAGTATGATGATCATACTTGATTATTATACCATGGAGGTAAAATCAAAAGTATCTTTTGGAATTGGCTTAGAAGGACCCTCGAGTAGAGGTCCAAATGTCAATTTCAGAAAAATACTCTAGCTTAATATGTTTCATACGGTCAAAATGACCGTTTTGAAAAATCAAAAACTTTCAGTATAATATTGATGTTGGACAAAATATACCAAACAACCACTTCGGGACTTGATTTTGTGTCCAAACGTCATTTTTTATAAAAAGTCTAAATTCATTTAACCTGAAACGTTTAGATTGACCGGTTCGAATAATTATAAATTTTGAGTATAATATTATTGTTTGCAATTTATTGCAGGACTTCAAAATGGCAAAAAGGTCAAAAACTGAGTTGAACCGGATGAATTAAGGGTGAGTCAACGAAAGTCAACAGGTCAGCCTATACGCTTAAAAGATAAAAAAAAGAGAGTTGACATCATAGTGACGCTTGGAACAAGATTATTTGAAAAACGCCCAAATGTGTGCATTTGGCGTTTTGTTTCGCTGAAGAAATCCAGAACCGATCTTCAACATGGAAAACGACCAAATTAGATGTTCTTGGAAGCGACCAAGACGGGTTCATTGTATCAAAGCACTTCACTTCTCGGAATTGTTGGTACAAGATGATGCGATCAAGACGAGATCGAACTAGACATGTTTGCGGTGTATAATTAATAACTTGAGACATAGTGCATTGAATTTTGAAAAGATTCTTGAAACTTCAGTGATCTACTAAGCTTGTTTCCAACAAAGATTTGTGTAATACGTTACCGATAAATACATAATGAATGGTTTAGAGAGAGAAATTGTACATCATAATAAAATAGTTTAATTTGAAAAAATGAGAACTAATAATGTAAAACGATTATGAAAGATAATTTGACAAAGCGGAAATTCGATTGCATTTTAATTGGTTGTGTTGAATTAAATTAAATAGAAAAAGACTAAATCAATTAAGAAAGAAATAATTAATTAACTTAAGAGATAATAACAACATATTTTTAATGATGTGGTTAAATAAAATCATGTTGTAACTTGAATAAAACTAAGTTGGGTAACTTACTTTTGTGCAGGTACAAATCTGAAGAACTCTATATGAGTAGATATCATCTAACTCCTTTAGAAGTATTCTAAGAAGTACACGAGTAGACGTCGTCAAAACTTCTTAGATGCGGTCTAAAGAAGAAGCACAGTTAGACGTCGTCTAACTCCTTCTTAGACGCGGTCTAATGAAGAAGCGCAGTTAAACGTCGTCTAAGCATCTTAGACACGGTCTAAAGAAGAGGTGCGGTTAGACGTCATCTAACTCCTTCTTAGACGCGGTCTAATCAAGAAACGCAGTTAGACATCTTTTTAGCTTCTTAGACGCGGGCTAATGAAAAGCAAAGTTATACGCCGTCTAAGCTTCTTAGATGCGGTCTAATGAACAAGCGAAGTTAGACGTCATCTAATCTTCTTAGACACGACCTAATGAAGAAGCGCAGTTAGACGTCATCTAACCTTCTAAGACACGGTATGATAGAATCGACTTATCAATAGAGACAGGGGTATTGCTATTGATGACGGCTTCGGATAAACGATTTGATAGAAATCCTGTTAGGGATTAATATCACTTTCTATTCTTCATAAACCCTTGCAAACTCTTGAACGATTCAAGTGCGGAAATGTTTGCTTAGGTTTGAAGCTAAGAACCAAAGAAGGAGAAGATGACAGAATGTAAATAACACATCAGATTGTTAATAGATGTTCAGAGAAACTCTCCTACGTCACGCCTTCTTCCAACCACCAGAAGGATTCATTATACTTTTCAATCAAATACAATTTGCTGACTAGCTAACACTCTGTTGAACAAAACAACCTCTGTTCAACTTACAACCCACTGTTAATGACTATAAAATAGTCCAGTAACTTATCTCTCAACTTCACATAGTGATTTACAAAATACACTTGAGAATAAAATATCTAGAGAGAGAGTAAGTTGATTCAAGAAATCAAGCTTCTGGAAATCTGTTGATTCAATGAGAGAGAAAGCTTCAGCTTCTGTCTTATATTTTCATTTTCATCCTTCGACATCAATATATTCTTGAAAAGCTTGAACGGTTGAATCCTCCTTTTGGATACGTGGCAAGCATCCATTGGAAGGTCGCCCATAGTACACAAGTACAGCAGGCACTGCTCATATGGAACGTGGCCGTACCAATCTGGTAGTGGCCAAATATTCTTATGAAATTGTCCTGCACAGAACAAGTAGTGGGAAGAATATTACTTACGTGTCATTCATCAATTGGTTACAGCTGGTTGTCGTACTGATCTTCATAGGAAAGTGAAGCAGGAGTAGCATACAGCTAGAGCACGTGAGTAGGCGGGTGCTAGCTTCAAGCAACTGCTTAAGCATGACATTAGATGTATTTCAATTAGACGACTTCGTCTAATGAAATCAAACGTCCCCTTCTAATATCAGAATCCATTAGACCACCTGGTCTAATGGGATAAGACTTACGTCTAATTACAATCACTTCAGACTAATCTGAAGGAGTTAGACTACATGTCTAACTCTCACCAATTAGACTTCACGTTTAACTTTCACAAACCATTAGACTGCATGTCTAACTCCACGAGTTAGACTGCACGTCTAATTCCGGTTCTACTTCAAACTTGTCTAAAGAAGTTAGACTACACGTCTAACTTTCTCTTTCTATTAGACTGCACGTCTAACTCCACAAATTAGACTGCACGTCTAATTACAGTTCTACTTCAGACTTGTCTGAAGGAGTTAGACTACACGTCTAACTTTCACAAACCATTAGACTGCACCTCTAACTCCACGAGTTAGATTGCACGTCTAATTCTGGTTCTACTTCAGACTTGTCTGAAGGAGTTAGACTACACGTCTAACTTTCACAATCTACTAGACTTGCACGTCTAATTCCGAATTCATTAGACTTCACGTCTAACTCCACGAGTTAGACTGCACGTCTAACTCCACGAGTTAGACTGCACGTTTAATTCCGAATTCATTAGACTGCACGTCTAACTTAACGAGTTAGACTGCACGTCTAATTACGGTTCTACTTCAGACTTGTCTGAAGGAATTAGACTACACGTATAGCTTTCCATTAGACTCCACGTCCAATTACAGTTCCCTTCAGACTTGTCTGAAGGAGTTAGACTGCACGGCTAACTTTCTCTTTCCATTAGACTCCACGTCTAATTACAGTTCTCTTCAGATTTGTCTGAAGGAGTTAGACTGCACGTCTAACTTTCTCTTTCTAGACTGCACATCTAACTCCATTGGTTAGACTGCACGTCTAACTCCACATGTCTACTCACACATTAGACCCCCACGTCTAACATTAGACGTTTTCATATAATCGGTCTAACTACGCATTGACTTTGTTCGCGTGCGTTGACTTTGAGTTGTGCCTACAAATTAACAAAACTCTAATTATTAATTTTGCACTTGGTGAGATTCGAACCCAGGTCAGCTGTATAACAGGTGGGCATGCTTACCACTACAGTACTTAAGATGTTGATATTTAAATATATATTTATATATTTGACATGAATAACAATTATTGAACTTAGTTTTATCCAAAAACTATTTAATCAATCATTAAATCAAAATTGTTAAGTTATTTTAAATCAATTAAAAATATTAACCCAATAATTTCTCCCTTTTTAATTATTTAAACTAAATTATCAAAACCAGCTTAAACATTAAAAATCTTAACCCAACACGGTATAATGAAGAAGCGCAATTAGACATCATCTAAGCTTCTTAGATACGACCTAATGAAGAAGTGCAGTTAAATTTCGTCTAACCTTCTTAGTCGCGGTTTAAAGAAGAAGCGTAATTAGACGTGGTCTAAACTTCTTAATCGCGGTTAAATAGAGAAGTGCAGTTAGACATCGTCTAACCTTATTAGACGAGGTCTGAAGAAGGAGCGCGAGCAGACGTCGTCTAACTTGACCAGACGTTCTAAGGAACGTCTCTCTCTACTTAGCTTGTTTGTTGTGTTTTTTATCAAAAGTCTGACAAGCTAACTATCCTTTACAAATGAAAGAGTGACACGTATACGTTTATCATTCAAATTCCCACATTGTATCTCTCTAGTACAATAAAATATCAGAGGATATTTAGTCCACTACTTATTTGGTATGACCACGATCCCAATGCTTAGAGCCTGTTGTACTCTCGTACTATTAGCGGCCATCCAATGGACACATGCCACGAAGAAGATTCGACCGTTGATGTACTTCAAGTATAAATAGAACCTCAAGGACAACGGACGAATCTCTGGATCTTAAGCTCTCTCTCTTTGATTATCCAAACTGTCAAGCTCAAACACTAATTACTCACTGTCCATTTGTGTAATTATTCTTTAATTCAGACACTATTCTTTATGTGTGAAACTTCAGTGTTGTAAGTTGAACAGAGGTTGTTCTATTCAACAGAAAGTTAACTAGGACTTTAGAAGCAATCATTTATTAAGTCATGTGGTTTTTGACTAGGTTTGTGTAGTGTGTTGTATACAAATCAAAGCCTTCTAGTGAATATCCTTCATGTTGAGGAAGAAGGGGTGACGTAGGAATTTTATCTCCGAACATCCTTAAAATTCCCTGTATTCATTAATTTCTTCCATTTACATTTATCTGTCTAAAGCTACAATTCCAACAAATAATTTCGTACTTGAACTTGTTCAAATGTTTTTGAATATTTGCGAAGAATAAAAATAGATTTTAACTTCTAATAGAGTTAAAATCGAATTGAAGTTTGTATACTATTCACAATAGTTATACCCCGTCTCTATTGTCAACACTGATCCTAACAAGTTGTATCAAAGCACTGTTATCTATTCTCAAGCATTATCAGATTCAAAATCATGTATATGGCTGTCACCAATAAGGCTCCTATGTTCTGTAAGGAAAACTACAACGGATAAAAAGTGAGAGTGCAAACTCATCTATCTACCATAGATAATGACATGTGGTTTGTCTTCACAGATGGTTCGATAAAGATTGAGAAGCTAAGATGTGAATGGACTAGTGAAGATAAGAGGAAGAACAAACTCGACAACATGAGTAAAGACATCTTCTACAAGACATTGGATGATAACATATTCAACAAGATTATCACATGCCCCACTGCCAAAGAAATTTCGGAGAGGCTCACTCAACTGTGTCAGGGAAATGAGAAAACCAAAGAAAACAAACTCATTGTTACCACACAAAAGTTTGATAACTTCAAGATGACTGAATTCAATGAGAGATTCAGTAAAATCATCAGTACTTTCTCCATGTTGGGCAAGACTTACAACGATAGAGAGGTTGGAATCAAAGTCATGCATGCTCTTCCCAGAGAGTGGGATATTAAGACGATGACGATGAGGGAGTCTAAAAACCTCAACAAGATAGAGCTCTAGGGATGAATAGGAGAATTCCACATTCGTCATCTCTACCAAGGCACTAGTAACTTCTAAGGAGCCACCTGCTGCCAATGTTGTGAAGTCTGCTGCGGAGCAGATCAAAAGCTATGCCATGACTCTCTTTGTGAAGAAATT
Source organism: Impatiens glandulifera (assembly GCF_907164915.1). Lineage (NCBI taxonomy): Eukaryota > Viridiplantae > Streptophyta > Magnoliopsida > Ericales > Balsaminaceae > Impatiens > Impatiens glandulifera. The sequence goes on along the minus strand of NC_061863.1, from coordinate 37,848,237 downwards.
CAGAAAATTTTTGAAGAAGAGCAATCCTAACTCAAGCTCTGCAAATAATAACAATGATGATAAGAGTAACTATAATGCTAACTTGAAGTGATTTAACTATGATAAACTAGGACACTTCAAATCGGAATGTAGGAAGCCAAAGCATGATGACAAGAGAAAGGATGACAAGAAGAACCAGAAAGAGCTAAAGGCTCTCATGGCTAATGATAATAAGCACAAGTGGGCCCAAAGTGACTCAGATGATTTATCATACAACGACAACGACGATGAAGACGTTAACTGTTTCATGGAAGAGGAAGAATCTGAGGTACAACAGGTCAACTTCTTGGAAGAATCAGTAAAGTATCTAGACAGTGGTTACTCCAAACATATGACCGGTGATAGACGACTTCTAAATTGAATAACAATGTGCACTGGGCCTAAGATCACTTTTAGTGATAACAACAAGGGTAAGACCGTGGGTAAGGGTTAGATTATCAATGGTAACCTCACCATAAACGACGTGCTACTTGTTGCGAACCTATGTTATAACCTGATTAGCATAAGCTAATTGTGTGACAACGGATTTACTATTGATTTTCAAACGGATGAATGTCTGGTTAAGGATCAGAAGGGTGTTGCCCTGCTGACTGGAAGAAGAGTAAGAAACTCTTACAAAATGAATTGGAAAAATAAAAGATCTAATCTTGTATGTATGATAACCAAAAGTGATCAAAATTGGCTATGGTATTTGAGATTAAATCATCTTAATTTTAAAATAATTAACGACATTTGTTTATATTACTTAGTTTCTGATTTACCTAAATTAAGGTTTTCAAAGGACAAAGTTTGTCCTACTTGCGAGTTGGGAAAACAGGTTAGATTAACTGTTAAGAGTAAAGGGAAATCTCAGTCCAACCGATGCCTGAAACTATTGCATATGGACCTGTTTGGACCAATTCTAGTAAAAAATCTTTTGAGGAATGAGATTCACTCTAGTCATTATTGATCATTTTTCAAGATTTACTTGGGTTATTTTTCTACCTTCTAAGGATCAAACTGTTGAAAATTTGATAAGGATTCTTAGAAGACTTCAAAACGAAAAATCTTTAAGTATCATCAAAATTAGAAGTGACCGGGGAACTGAGTTCACCAAGAGATGCCTATTTTCTTACCTCGAGAAGTTTGGTATTAGACACGATTTGTCTGGTTCGAGAACTACACATCAAAATGGTGTTACTAAGAGAAGAGTTAGAACACTAAAGGAAGCAGCGAGAATGTTAACCGACTCAGGTGTTTCTAAGAAGCTATGGGCAGAAGCCATAAACACATCTTGCTATAATCAAAATCGGTAAATGATTAACAAACGCTTTAGCAAAACACCCTATGAACTGTTTTATGGAAGAATTCTTAAAGTTTCATACTTTCGAATTTTTGGGTATAAGTGTTTTATTCACAACAATGGAAAAAATTATTTGACTACATTTAATGCTAACGAAGATGCTAGAATTTTAATAGGATACTCCTTTGTTTGTAAAGCTTATATAGTGTTTAATAATCGGACACTAATTGTTGAAGATTCCTATTATGTTGTTTGTGATGAATCTATTGAAAATAATTCTGACAAATTCATTGAAATTACTAACAGATTGGAAGCTACATGTCTTGAATATGATAGTGATGATGAAGCTTCGGTCAACAGGATATAGTCGTCTTATTAGATGGATAATAATGTTGAGAGTCAATTAGACGTTCAGACAAGTTAGCAGACGGTTGTCACTTTGGACGTCACGGGGATGTCTGACCAGACGTGTGATCTTTTAAGATTAAGCTTTAAATGGAATATAAATCATCCACCTGAATTAATAATTGGTATTCCTAATGCTCCTTTTAGGACCAGACACCAATTACCGGATGAAATGGCAAACTCTGCCTTTATTTCTCAAATTGAGCCAAAGAAGATCAATTAAGCATTACTTGATCTGAATTGGATCAATGCAATGACAGAAATAAAGTGTGGCACCTAACTCTAAGGCCGACTAATCAATCGGTTATTAGAACCAAAACGGTTTTTCAAAACAAGCTTAGTGAAGATGGCTTAGTTGTGAGAAATAAAGCTCGATTAGTTGCTCAAGGCTATAAACAGGAGGAGGGAATTTACTTTGAGGAGTTATTCGCCCATGTTGCTAGACTTGAAACAATTAGAATCTTCCTAGCTTATGCATCTTTTAAGAATTTTAAAGTTTATCAAATGGATGTGAAAAGTGCATTTTTAAATGGAATTTTAAATGAGGATGTGTATGTTGAATAGACGCCTGGTTTTCAAGATCACTCCTTGCCAAATCATGTTTTAAACTTGATAAAGCATTATATGGTCTTAAACAAGATCCTAGAGCTTGGTATGATACTTTAACTAAGTTCTTATTTGATCATGATTTTGTAATTGACAAAACTTTGTTTAGATTTGTTAAAGACACTCACATCTGCTTGTTCAAGTATATTGATGATATCATATTTTGATCAACTAACCCCAAATTATGTGAGAAATTCTCTAAGTTGATGTAAGAAAAATTTGTAATGAGTATGATGGGAGAATTGAATTTCTTTCTTGGTCTTCAAGTTCGTCAACTTGAAGATGGCATATTCATCAACCAGGCCAAGTACAGAATGGAGTTGCTAAAGAAGTTTGGCATGGAGAACTGCTATACTTCAACTACTCCAATGAACTCTTCTAGAAAGCTCGACAAGGATGAAGATGGACAAAGTGTCGACATAACTACTTATAGAGGGATCATTGGTTCTCTACTCTACCTAACTGCTAGCTGGTCAGATATTCTGTTTATCGTCGGTGTTTATGAAAGATTTCAGGCTAACCATAAACAATCTCATTATATTGCCGCTAAAAGTATTTTTAGTATTTAAAGGGAAATCAAAATGTGGGACTGTAGTATCCGAAGGATTCCAATTTCAATTTAATTAGCTATTTTTATGTAGACTGTGTAGGCTACAAGATTGATCGGAAGAGCACTAGTGGAACATACTAGTTCCTTGGCGATCGTCTGATTTCTGGGTTCAGCAAGAAGTAGACGTCCATCGCCACGTGTAAAGTAGAGGCCGAGTACCTTGCTGCAGGCAGTTGTTGCTCTTAGTTCTTGTAGGTTCAACAATTATTGATGGACTATGACATTGAGGCGGACGAGTCATCGATTTTCTGTGACAACAACAGTGACATACGATTACATACAACCCAGTGTTGCACTCTAGGATGAAGCATATCGAAATTCGATATCATTTCATCCGGGAGCATGTAAGTAAGAAGCATATTCGTCTAGAATATGTCCTAACGGAGCAGCAAATAGCAGACGTGTTCACGAAGCCACTCCCCGAGACAAAGTTTTCTTATATTAGAAATGTTTTAGGTCTTGTATACCTAAATTAATTTTTATTTTAATTAATCATGCACAAATTAAGGAGGGAATTTGTTGAATAAAATGGTTAGAATGACGTCTATAGACGAATTTCTAAATCGGACTGATTAGATTAGTCGTCTAAAGAAACCATGTACTTAATCGGACGAGTTGTTGATTAAGAAACTTGCAAATAAAGCATGGTTAGACGTCTATATGTAAGACAGACGTGTGAAGCGTTTAGACGTGCTTAGTTGGACACTGTCTGAACAGATGCATGTTAGACATCTATAGACGAGCATGTTTAGACGTCGTCCGAACAAGTCGTCTACCCAACTTAGACGCAAGGCATGCGTATATCACAGACATCTAACTACATGCTTCATTAGACGTCTCATTTTTGGACGAGCTAAGGACAACTGTTATTTTTCTATGCGCTGTCACTTTTATTTTTTGCACAACAAGTAAAAACAGTCATTGTTTTCAAATTATTTGGAGATAAAATATTTATTGGATAAGATAAAATGTGTTAAATATTTCCAAATATCAAATAAAATTGAGACACGTGTTTTTTAATGTTAAAAACATGACTAATATTTATGACGGCTTAATAAAGAAATATTTTGTATTTATGAGGGATTTTATGAAAGACTTTTAAATGATGACTATTCTTGGAAAAAGCTTTTAAATTAAATGACAGTTAATACTTCACGTCGTTCGATTAATTATAAAGTTTATGATATTTATGTTTTAAAATGACTTCTTTTAATTAAGATTTTATTGGGAACACGTTTTTAAATCAAATGAAGACTTGTTTTCAAATAATGTGTTTAGACACGTGACCTTTCAAATTCTATTTAAAGGATGCCTTGCATGCCAAAAGTACACTTTCACTCCATCTTTGAGATTTCTAAAAGACCCTAAATATTTCTTTTCCTTCTCTATAAAGAAAACCTAATTTCTTCATTTTCCTTTCATCAAAATCGAAGATGTCTACTAAGAAGACTATTTCACTCTCTCAAAATATCTTGCATGTAAATTTCGAATCTGTCTATGTATATGAATAGTAGGACGTTGTTGATATATTCAAAACTTTTAAATAGTCTGGCCTCAGGAAGTTCTTCGGCAGTTCGTTTATTATCCATGAGAAGGAAGTCTGGTAGCTTTTTAGTTCTGGAAAGCTTCTTAACGATTCGATCGAAGCGACGGTGAACATCATAAAAATCTCTATCTCTAAAGCCACATTTGTGGAGTTCTTTGAACTTCCTTCGGAGGGTTAAGTCTTCGACGTCGTGATTTTGGAAGAAACCATTGTAGAGATGAAGACTCTCTTCTCGGATATAGGTGGTCCGGTTAACATCAACAGGAAGAAGAAAATTCTAAAAATACCGTCTCTACATTCTGAATGATATTGTAGCAAAGTCTCTTCAGGGAAGGGCAGGGTCCTTCGATCCCTATACTCAAGAGCGATTTGAGTATATGGTGGCCATAACTAGAGGGTTTCTAGTCAACTGGGCGTCTTTTCTTTTTTTTAACTCTTTTCCAGATGGTTTCTCAATCTAGCAAGTAGAGTGTGGGATTTTCAGTCCAACTCGGCTGGTTTTTGGAGCACTTACACGTCCAGGTAGGTGGGGGTGCGATTGTTAACCTCTTCCAAATAATGACAGATATCATTGTGAAAATCTTCTTAGCACGATTGAAACTCATGAAGGAGTCAAAGTCTAAATCCTCTGTCTAACAGACGAGTGGTCAGTTGATCACTCGGTATGAGCGCCCAACGTTCTCTAGCCGCAAGACTCCTGCTACGAGGCCCAAGCCTTCTGTTATGGAGTTCACAACGAGCTCCAACAGTCGTAAGAGGGCACCTATCGGAGAAACACGAGAATTTGAATCCTTGCTTAAAAGGGCGAGATTCGAGGGAAACCCTATTGCCTCTATCCCTCTGTCCTTGATCTCGCTGTCACATATAGCTAGCCCAATGAAGGAGAGGGTTGTGACATCTACTCCTATTGACAAATCAACATGACACAACAAGTAGAAGCTATCTCAACTGATCAGACAAAAATCAACATGACTCAACAAGTAGAAGCTATCTCAACTGATCAGACGGAGGCACCTACAGATGTTCAGCTGACGCCATCCAAATAACTACATTTGCTCATCTGGCCGAAGTGCCATCTATTGAAGTTCCCGTGTTGGAACAAAATTCTGGTCCGACTACTGAGACAGTAAGTGTAAACATTGAGAATACTCAAGGGGAACACACGCCTATCTTCCTCGCTGAACCAATAACGACTGATATTGCTAGTAATTTTAAGGCTAAGCCTAAGGCAGAGCATGAGGCTATGGCTTCGGCTGCTACTATCATAATTTTTACAGAAGCACCCATCCAAACGACTAATGTACCTACTGATACTGTTCTTTTAGAGAGTTTTATCTCGAAGAACACATCTCCTTTCGCCTTTCTTGGAGAAGTACGAGGGGATGCAGGAATCGTTTTTAGAGAACCATGACCTGATCCTAAACTTGTCGAAGTTGTAGGAAAAGGAAAAGGTCTGGTCGAAGACACCTCTAAGCACACATCTGAAGCTATTCTTATTTTCGACCTCATCATGAAAGATATTGAGGTGAAAGCGGTCGAGCGTATTGAAGCTTTTGATACTTGGATGAGCCATAAACTCCACTCTCCATACACCGAAATTATCACCAGCAAAAATATTGCAAAGGAGTGGAAGGAGCTATTGATAATGAAGACGTCCATCCTCTCATGGGCAAAAATGACAAGTTTCCACGAGGGGCTCGTTGTAGCAGATGCGATGGGGAAAGCTCTAAATCATCTGCTCAATCAAGTGAAGGCTAACTTCAACCCCTTTGATAAATCTGCTCAAACAGAGGCAAAGGTTCTTAACCGCCTCAACTTACTCATGGAGTCCTATTGCTCCACTGTCAACCGATATGTTCATGGCACCGAGTCGTCTCGATCAGATGTCTTTTGTTCCAGTCCATCACATGCTGAGCAGACGCCCCTTTCGTATGAAGAAGAAACTCCTATTGATTAGGAGAATGAGGTTATTACTCCTATGTCAAAGCAAATGCCTTTATCTGTTCAAAAAGAGACATTTGAAGTTCCTCTCTCGTCCGAACTAGTACAGACATCGTCTGGTCAGGGGGAACTCACGAAGCCGTCCGAATAAGAGCACACACCGTTTGCTGAGGGGAACGTGTCTGTTCCCAAGGGGCGTCTGAAGCTGAAATTGCTAAGTCTTCCTCTTCGTTAGAAGAAAAGACGTCTGAAAAGAGGATGTCTATTCCTCCAACCTGTACTTGTCTATCTCATGTGAGGACTGTTTGTTCCCTTCTTAAACATACTCTTAGGTCTGAAGACATTTTAGGATATGTCAATGAGATGTGCGCTGAAATACAAGTGGCTCGAAGAGACTCTAGGGCAATGATCAATGCTCCCCGAGCATCCGTCCAAGATAAAGAACTCGAGTAGTTGATTCGAGTAAGTGTTCGTGCCAATCCCATTAGGTCTATTCTCGTTGGTTCACAAATCGTATCCTCTTCCCTTTCTTCTTTTGAAGAAGCTTCTCCTAGAGCTGAGAGTTTCCGCAAAATCCTTTTGGATATGCTGGCTACGATGCAGCAGAACCTACAAGATATGTCCTTCAGGCTGCAAAATCTTGAAAAGGGATCTGCAGCATCCACCGAAGCTATTTATATTGTAACTTCTGCTCTGAAGAACACCGATAAAAAATTATTGAAGAACACTTATGAAGTAAAGCTTCTCAACACTCAGTATAAGAAGATGCAGGCGAATATGCACAAGCAAAACTCAGATATTAATGACCAGACAAAGTCCTTTGTTTTTGAACTTCACAATGAGTCAAGGTCCTTGATTGAATCTATAAATCTTAAACTACTCGAAGTTGCCAAAATAATTAAGAGAGAAATAATTAATTAAGTCAAAATAAGACATACTCTTTAATTGATTGAAATGAACTTAGGTGAATAAGTTTAATCAATACGACATAGTTTTAATGATGTGTTCATGAACAAAACTAAGTTATGTAAATTATTTTTGCATAGGTACGTCTGAAGACGCACGAGAAGATGTCTCGCTTTAACAGACTTGTTAGTCTAAAGAAGCGCGAGAAGAAGTCTTGCTTAAATAGACGTGTTAGTCTAAAGATGCGCGAGAAGACGTCTTGCTTCAATAGACATGTTGGTCTAAAGAAGCACAAGAAGACGTCTTGCTTCAACAGACGCGTTAATCTCAAGAAGTGTGTGAGCAGATGCTAAAGAAATTAACATACAATTTTTTTTCTCAAATCAAATTAAAGCGGCCAACAATTATAGGTTTTCAATATTTAACTTAAATAATCAAAAAGGGAGAAATTATTAGATAAATTAGATAGTTAATTAATAGGTGATTAACTATCTAAAGAACTTAACAAAATTCACCGTTTGTGCAGGAAACGCAGGGATCGATCATATTCTCAAATCATCGTTATCACTCTAGAGCGGTCGACCGATATCATAGAGGCGACACAAATTGGAATTTTCTAATCTAACTATCTTTTCGGCTATCTTTACAATAGAATCAAGTAGAACATCGGTTCGAACAGATTTACCGCTCAGCTTAAGGATCGGTAAAACTATACCTCAGAGATTGGTTTTTACTCTTCGACAGTAAGACCGATCAACTGATATTGAAACAACAAACCGGTAGAACGTCCAGTCGGCACAATACTTGGCATAATCTAAAAATTACCGTACAAAAATAACTGGCAATTTAACAGATTAAATCAAAGATATGGAACGGTTATAAGTTTCCATTTTGGTGCAATTAAATCACTTTGCGAATATATAGAAGGAAGCCTTCAAAAATATAGACCGAGTTATTTCTATTTTGATACAAGTCTGATGATAGACTTTGGGAAGTAGAAGACTGCCAAAAGTGATCAGATACCTATTTTAGTATAAGTCCAACAACATTCTCCAAGGAGCAGTATATGTCAAACCGCTCCAGATGATAAAATCAAGAGAAGACAAAATTGGCCAGCTGTATTGCTCCTTGGGAAGTATCAACCGCATTTAATGCCATGCAGTCCTTTATCGACTGACCAATCAGAATCAAGGATTACCATGCAGGTATTCGTTGAAAGAGAAATATGACAGTTGTCATATTTTCACTACTTAAGTGAAGGTTGAAGAACAACAATCTATGATCCACAACAAATACAATACGAACAACGAACACAAGAAGCCATATACAAAGATATAGATCCAAATCCAAAAACCTTCAAACTGTTCTTTCTTACATACTGTCTAAACTGCTAAGTGTATTACAAATCCTTTCATTCTGTGTAATAAGTGAGTGTTGAAAGTCAATAACGAGCAGTAAAAAAGCCTTAGTTATTTGACGTATTGTAAAGTGTGTTGAATATTCATAATGAATATCCTTCTCAAGGTTTGAGAAGAAGGGGTGACGTAGGAGCTTTATCTCCGAACATACATAAACCTTGTGTTGCGTTCCTTTCAGACTTCATACCTTCTATTTCTTTCCAATCTCTGTGTGTTGCTTCAAGTTGAAACGAATTATTCCGCACTTGAACTCGGTTCAAGATTTTGTGTCAACTTGCGAAGTATATAGATCGATATTAACTTCTAACGAAGTTAATATCAACCGGCGTGTTGTGTAATGGTGTGTAAGGATTCGTCCTAGCAAGATCCCTAGTCTCCTTCGGCGATTCCGATCCTAACAAGTGGTATTAGAGCAGCTAGTCTCTATACTCAAACAACTAACACAAGCATACCTCACAACGAAAAACCTCCAATGCTAGAAAGTGAAGAATTTATCGATTGGAAGATTTGCATGCACCTGCACTTAATCACCATGGATGATGAAATGATGTGAACCTCTTTGACGGTCCAATAAAGATTAACAAAGACATGAGCGAATGGACAGCTGATGACCGGAGGAGGAATAATCTGGATAATCTCTGCAGATATGTCATTTACAAAACGTTGAATAGAAACATGTTTTCCAAGATTAGAGAATGTTCCACTACTAAAAAAGTGTGGGAGACAATCATTCAACTCCATGAAGGGAACGAGAGAACCAAAGAGAACAAGATACTAGTGGCCACTCAAAAGTTTGAAAACATTAAGATGCGTCCAAGTGTGGTAAATGAACTCTCAGTCCATGAAAGAAATATGACAACAAAGAAACAATTATCAAGGCTCTAAAATCACTCCCTAGTGCGTGGGACATTAAGACCATGGCAATGAGAGAATCAAACAGTCTTGGTAAGATGAAGCTACATGACATCTTTGAAGATCTGAGAGCATATGAGTTTAAAATGAAATCCATAAATGAAGATGAAGCTTTAGCATCAACCGCTATATTGGGTTAAATTATTTTGACTAAGTGTTGAAATAGTTTGACTATTGAGATTTTGATGATGAAATGATTTATGCGCTTTGATGCAGGTGTATCGAAATCATATTTCATGAGACTTGGCTCTAATGAGGCTCATTAGACCGATTTGGCATTAGATGCACAGAATTAGACGTGTAGTCTAACTCAGCGGAGTTAGACGTGCAGTCTAATGAATTTCGTAATTAGACGTGCAGTCTAACTTACGGAGTTAGACGTGTAGTCTAATAGATCTCGGAATTAGATGTGTAGTCTAACTTAGCGGAGTTAAACGTGTAGTTTAATATATTTGGAATTAGACGTGCATTCTAATGTATACGGAATTAGACGTGCAATCTAACTCAGTGGAGTTAGACGTGTAGTCTAATGTATACGGAATTAAACGTGCAGTCTAATGTATACGAAATTAGACGTCTAGTCTAACTCAATGGAGTTAGACGTGTAGTCTAATGTATACTGAATTAGACGTGCAGTCTAATGTATATAGAATTAGACGTGTAGTCTAACTCAGTGGAGTTAGACGTGCAGTCTAATGTATACGAAATTAGACGTGTAGTCTAACTCAGTAGAGTTAGACATACAGTTTAATGTATACGAAATTAGATGTGCAGTCTAACTCAATGGAGTTAGACATGTAGTATAATGTATACAGATTAGACGTGCAGTCTAACTCAGTGGAGTTAGACATGCAGTCTAATGTATACGGAATTAGACGTGTAGTCTAACTCATGGATTTAGACGTGCTGTCTAATATATTTGGAATTAGACGTGCAGTCTAACTCAGCGGAGTTAGATGTAAAAGTCCAACTCCTTTTGACAAGTCGAAAGTAACACCGGAATTAGACGTGCAGTCTAACTCAGTGGAGTTAGACGTGCAGTCTAATGGTTTGTGAATGATTAGATGTGAAGTCTAATTGGTAAAAGTTAGAAGAGTGGTCTAACTTCTTCATATTAGTCTAAAGTGATTATAATTAGACGTAAGTCTAATCCCATTAGACCAGGCGATCTAATTTATTCTGCTCTTAGACGAGGATGTTTGATTTCATTAAACAAGGTCGTCTAACTTAAATACGTCTAATGCTAAGCTTAAGCAGTATGCTTGAAGCTAGCACTCTCCTACCCACGTGCTATAGCTGTACTCTACTCCTGCTCCACTTTTTAGTGAAGATTAGTACGATAGCTATATGCAACCAACCAACGAATGCCACGTAAGAGAATTTCCCACATATTACTTGTTTTGCAGGTACATCCCTAATGGAATATTCGGCGCACTACTAGTTATTGCACGGCCACGATCCTTGTGCTTAGAACCTACTGTGTACAATGGAGGCTTTCCAATGGAAGAGTGTCACATATCATTCTAAAGATTCAACCGTTAGTCTCTGCACAGTATTTATCAAATCTCAAGGACAACGGACAATCAGTCTATCTATAATTTTTCGATCATCTTGCTTGCTGAAATTATAGAGAGAGAAATCATGCCTTTGAATATTCATACTGTGAAGCTGCTTTCCTGATTGTACTGTGTGTGAATGAAGAGAGAGCTAGAATAAAAAACATCGTTAGCTGAGTGATATTCTTCATCTTGTAAATTGAACAGAGTGTGTTCTGTTCAATAGTGAGCTAAGTGTGTGCAAACTGTATTTGATTCGAATCATATTATAGTGAATCCTTCCGATGGTTGGAAGAAGGGGTGACGTAGGAGAGTTTCTCCGAACATTCATAAACAAACTACTGTGTTCTTTCATTTGTTTCATCTTTTCATTCTTCATCTTAAGATTCAAACCCAAGTAAACAATTCCGCCTTGATTCTATTTCAAGTGTTTACAAGGGTTTACGTAGAATAGAAAGCGAATTAAATCAATAACAAGATTTCTTTCAAACCGTTTTTCATAAGCCTTCATCAATAGCCAGACCCCCGTCTCTATCGATAAAGTCGATCCTATCAATTGGTATCAGAGCCCTGTTTTATTCTCAAGCTTTTCCTGAAAAATGTCGACCATAACCAAATATGCCAGTGCTACAGCCATTCCAACTTTCTCTTGAGAAAACTACATTGTGTGGAAGAAAAGAGTTTGTGCTCATCTTTCTTCTCTTCATGACGACATGTGGAGTGTACTCACAGAAGGTCCTATTAAGATCGATAAGGAGAAAGTTGACTGGACCGCTGATGAAAAAGGCAGAATAACCTAACAACATGGCTCTTGATGTTCTGTACAGATCTCTCGATGACAGCATGTTCAACTACATTATCGAATGCGATACTGCCAAAGAGGTCTGAGACAGACTCACCCAACTGTGTGAGGGCAACGAGCAAACCAAGGAAAACAAGATCATGGTTGCCACTCAGTAGTTTGATAGATTCAAGATGCGTCCTGGTGAAACAATGAATGACTTCGACACCAGATTCAGCAAGATTGTCTCCTCCCTATCCATTCTAGGCAAGACCTATAGCAACAAGGAGCTTGCTATCAAGGTCATGCGTGAATGGGACATAAAGACGATGGCAATGAGAGAATCCCAAGATCTTAATAAGATCTCCCTCTTTGATCTCTTCCATGATCTCAAGGCCTATGAGTTCGAGCTGAACTATAGGATGGAAGAAGATCAACCCACATCCGTTATTATTGCCAAGGCGCTGGTGACTACTGAAGAGCCACCAACCGCTCCGGATGTGAAGATGGCAGCTCAACAGCTGAGCAGCGACGCCATGTCTCTCTTTGTGAAGAAGTTTGACGACTTCATGAAGAAGAGCAGCTCTAACTCAAACTCTTCAAATTCTAATGACAATAAAAAATCTAAAGCTAATGTTACTTGTTTTAACTGTAGTATTAAAGGTCATTATGCATCGGAATGCCGGAAGCCGAAACGTGAAGATGCCAAGGATGATGAAAAAGAGCTGAAGGCTCTTATGGCAGGTGACGGGAAGAACAAACGAAGCAATCATGATTCCTACTTCTCATCTAGTGAAAGTGATGAAGAAGAGGTGGCCTGCTTCATGGAGAGAGAATATGAAGAAATGACTCAGGAGACTAAGGTATTTGACTTCTCTTCCGAAAGGTTTTCAAGGGAACGACTGGTAGTTGCACTTGATGACATGGTCATCGAGTATAGAAAGTTAACAGAATCCCTAAATGAAACTAAATCTTTACCAGATGTAAACAAACCGATTTTATTTCAAACTAAAGAGTCAAATGTTTTTGAAAAGAATGTTGAAGAGATCTCATCTGAGAATGAGATGCTCAGAGAACAGATTCAAACTCTTTCATCTAAAAACAAGAGGTTAAATTATGTTGCTTGTGCATGGACAAGGTCTGGAGAATATGTCAAATATCAAATCAGCAAGTTCAAACCTGCTGGATCTAGATCCGGATTAGGATTTGATAGCAATGACCCTAACCTGTCCTGCAAAAAGTCAAACTCACCAACTGACAAGCTTAAACCAATAAGTTTTGACAAAGGAAGTATGACTAATATTGAATCTGATCCTATTCATGAAGAAGTAGCTTTCAAAAATGAAATAATTTATGTCCCGCCTATTGTTAGCTGGCTTAAGAATAAGCTAGAAGCAGCTAACAAGTCTGGCAATCTAAAACCTGACTCTAAGTCAAGGAGTTTTAAAAAAAAGTCTTCTTCAAAATCTAAGGGATCAGTGGCTAACAGGAAGTCATCTGCTAAGTCAATATCATATGCATTAATCACTACACAAAATGGGAAATCCATCAGAATAACTCAAATATGGATTCCTAAGGGACTAATTGATCTAGGACCCAATTGAATATGGGTACCAAAATGTGTAAATAGTTTCTTTTGTAGGTGATGTAGGAGGATTGCAGAAAGGAAGCAAGAAGAATACTCTTTTGAGTACACAGCCTAGAAGATCAACAATGGCCTTTGCCATTCTAGTAGATTAAATGTTTTTATTTTGTTAAAAATATTTTTGGTCTTTGAACCACAAAACTGTTTCTTATGCTTTTCTGTCCCTATACAAAATGAGAGGAAAATTACTTTGGAAGTAAGGATACTCTCTAGACGAATATTCTTAATCGGATTATTTGACAAGTGTGTCTAAAAGAAACGGTTTGTACTTAAACGTATTTTTTATCAAAATCTATACATCTATGTCTATATGTTGAAGTTGAAAACCTACGCAGTTAGACGTAGACGTCTAATAGACGTTAGACGTTTTTACGTCATGTGCAAGAGGATACTCACGTCTAATCAAACACACGTCTGACACGTGGTATTCATGCGTAATTAGACGTACACGTCTAATAGACATTAGACGTATTCTTTACAACACGGAATTGGACGTATGCGTATTATGGACCCATCCGTCTAATAGACGTTTAAATATATGGATTTGTGCAGTAAGAAAAACGTCTAGCTACGTGCCGATTAGACTGATCAAGGACAACTGTCCCACATGAGGAGCTATCCATTTTTCCCGCTCAAATATTAAACAGTCATCTCTTACCAACATGAAGACACGTGTCTTTCAAGTTTAGAGAAAATGATTGATATACCCTCATTTTTAATGATGACTCTTTGGAAAGGACATCTAACATTAATTGTCGGGCCATACCCTTAAGAAAAGTGACGGTTATTCTGTATATCTTTTCTCTGTCTATATAAGGACATTCTTGCAGGAATTTGAAAGCTTTTCATCTCTCGAGATTCTTAAGAACCCTAGATTCTTTGCATCTTTCTCTCTAAATCTCTCTAAATCTTGTGTCTGTTCATATTCATCTAAAAATGGTGAACAAGAGAATCCCTCTGGGTCATTGTACATTGCAGGTGGATTTTCCATCGGTTTACACTTTCGATCAGCTAGAAGTGGTGGATATGTTCAGAACCCTAAAGTATTCTGGGTTAAGAAAGTATCTTGGAGGTCCATTTATATTCTATGAAAAAGAAGTTCGCGAGTTCTTCAAATCTGCAATAATGGTGGGCGAATTTATCGTAGCAACTGTCAACGACGTGGAAATATCTTTTGACGAGACTATATATGCGGAGTTCTTTGAACTTCCGACGGAGGGGCACACGTTCGACATGCTTCTCTTATCAGATATAATGTAAAAGATGAAGTAGGCTTTTTCTGCCGATGGTTCGATGATCCATGTAAATGGAAATAAGAAGGTCCTCAAACCTCACTTTATTTTGCTGAACGATGTGATAACAAAAGCACTCCAAGGGAAGGCTGGTTCCTTTCATCTATATAGTCAAGACCGTTTTGACTATATGTGCGCCATCTCAAAAGGAATCCAGGTAAACTAGATCTCTACTCTTTTTCAGAATCTTAGCTTTTCTATCTGCCAGGCAAAACAAGGAAAGCATAGCGTTCGCGGCTCAACTAAGTCGATTAATGGAGCATTTGGGGGTTCCTATGGGTGAACCAGAGCAGATGAACACTCCTAGTGTATTTTCTGCCCTTATAGTCGCCAGCACCCTGATGAGGATGAAAAACAATATGGAGTCTGCCTCAGGTGCCTCTAGTTATCAGAAAGGTGGTAAGCCTACTACTCGATCCAGACAGCCGTCTGCTTCCATTATGTCAACGGGGGCAAAGTGATCAAAGACCGTGAATGAATCAGAGGCTAGTTCCTTCAGTCTGAAAAGCTCCACAAAGAATGATTATGAATTAGTCGATTCAAGAATCAGGCAAGGTCCAGGTGTACTTGCTGCCACTCCCATGTCCTCTCTGTCTTCTCCGTCGGCCATCCTGAGAAAGCCCTCGAGATCCGGTGTCTCGAAAGAAAAGAAGTCGAAGGCGCCCCGCGCGTCTAAATCAATGAAGGTAACCTCCTTTAGACCTTTGGTCAATGTGCCTAAGTTTAATATTCCTGTGATGGAACAAGATGAATCTGTTTTTACTCCGGTAAAAGAATCTATTGAAGGGCCCACTATTGAGTCAACTGGTCCAAATAATGAAAATGCTAACAGGACTGAGTCTCCTGTTATTCAACCTGATCAAATAGCCGCAGGTACTACAGAAATTGCTCAACCAGAATAAGGTGCAGTCCTTACCCTTGTTACTGGTAAATCTACTGAAAAAGAGTCCCTCTGTTTTTATTAGAGATCTTTCCTCATCAAATCTCGTTTCTAAGGATTCTTTAGTAGCCGAGAAGGTCACTCGTGTACAGCTCTCTACTGAAATGTGCAAGAAACCCCAATCGGCATACGAATTGATGCGTTCCGCAAGGATGTCGGGTGGAATTATTTTTAGTGAACCTAGACCTGCTCCAAGACCCATCGAGGTTGTTGGAAAAGGTAAGAATATTGAAACTCCAGTTAATGAAGAGGTATCGGAGACAACAAGCATTGTTGACCTCGTGTTAGATCAAGTCAAAGTCATTGCGGCTGAAAAGATGAAAATTTTTGAATCATGGACCCTGGAAAGATTGTCTGCCAAGTATAATGAAGCCCTATCAAATTCTGAAATAATCCGAGAATAGAAGAAGCATGTAGATAATGAGAAGAAGGCTCTCAAGTGGGATAAAACTTCAGATGTGCCTGAAGCTTTGAAGAGAAAGGATCTTGTTGAAGCGTGCTTAAGTGGAAGCGCATTATTCCCAATCCTTGAAGCCTGAAAGGATAATTTTAACCCCGTTGAGAAAGGCTCTGAAGTGGAAATGAAAGTGTTGAAAAGACTAAACGACATCATGGATAATTACGTCTCGGTTGTTACCCGATACGTTCATGGCGCTAATTGCTCTAGAGCAAATCCTTTCGATGATGATGAACCGATGGATATGTTTGATGTTAATGATGATACAGATGAGCTAGATGCTGCTCTCTTAATTGAATTTGTGAATATTTCTGCGGAAGAAAGACGTATTTTGGATCAACCTGTTCAAGAGAATCTTCATTTAGAAGAAGAAGGGATTGTTCAAGAGCCTAAAAAAGCTCTTTTAACGCATGAGGAAGAAGTTGTTGAAGAAGATGTTGTCGAGGAGTCTACTCAAGCTCCTAATAATGAAAATATTGTGATATCCCCTGTTGTGAGAACAGAGGAAGCCCAAGAGAAGGAGGCTGAAGTAACTCATTCAGAGATTATCAGATCTGAGGGGGAACCCTCCAAAGACAAAGATGCTGAAGAAGAGAGTTCCACATCTGAGGAGGAACAGAACAAATATGCAAGTTATGTCAGGCCTCTTCCATTCCCAAATATCATTGTGGGAAGTGTTCATGAAAATGTCAACAATCCTCTTCACTACTCTAGTGATCTGTATGAAAGATTTCAGAGAGCTGAAAGAGAATTGTTAGAAGAAGAGCAGAATGAAGCTTGTAAGGTGTCTGAGAAGAGTCAACTGGAGCAATCCATGCATATTCATACCCATTTTGAACCTTTTCAGAGTATGGCAGCAGAATCTCAAGAGAACTCATCTAATGAAGAAACCTCTGCTAAAGGTATCAAGTTTCTAAAGTCTATGACATTTGTGCTCTCCTCTCTTCAGAAGAACATGGTTTCTATGGGATCAAACATGATAAAAGCTTTGAACACCCAGAAAGAAGAGAGAAAGGAATTTGTTGAGGTTGTCAAAGTGCTTACTGAATTGGACAATACTCTAAAGAACAACACGTATGAGACTCACATCTGAAATTCAAACTTCTCCAAATTTGAAAAGAAGCTCTATAGTCGTCAATCTGAAATGATGGACCTTGAAAGGCACATCAATGATGATCGTCATAGGGAGACTATGGATGAACTCAGCTTGATGAAGAACCAAATGGTGGAAATCTAAGGATGTTTAAGAAGAACAGATGGTGAACGACTGGAATTTGCTGACTCATTTGCAAGAAAGTTTCAAGCAATAGTGAACGCGAAAGCCGATGCAGAAAGAGATCAACCTCGAATCACCCAAGGCGAGTCAAGTAGAAGAAGTGACGGTGTGTCAATCGGCACTACATCTAGACGAGCGCCAAGCAACGATGAAAATCCTAGGCCAACTAAAAGAGACGGAGGTCGAAGCGGAGGTGATCGTGGAGACCGAAGCAGTGGTGGTGGTCGTGGTAGGCATTTTGGCTTTGATCAAAGAGGTCGTGCCAGTGGCGGTGATCGTGATGGTAGACCAAGTGGAAGCGGTCGTGGTGGTCGCAGTCTTCCTCCTTTTCTAAATCTGCAAAGCGGTCAAGACATGAGTCCAACCGATCCTCGAGTAAAAAGGGAAGAACAATAATTTCTTTTCTCCTACTCTGTTTAAGTTTCTCAAACAATGTTTATTTGATGATGTTATGAATATTGGTTTTGGAAGTTTGTGAAGTGTGTTGTAAGTGAACAGGGTTTGTTTATTTATATGATGAATGTGTATTTTGGTATATATATGCAGGTTTTAAATTTCATCATCAAAAAGGGTGAAATTGTTGGGTCAAATTATTTTGACTAAGTGTTGAAATAGTTTTACTATTGGGATTTTGATGATGAAATGATTTATGCGTTTTGATGCAGGTGTATCGAAATCATATTTCATGAGACTTGGCTCTAATGAGGCTCATTAGACCGATTTGGAATTAGATGCACAAAATTAGACGTGCAGTCTAACTCAACGGAGTTAGACGTGCAGTCTAACTCAGCAGAGTTAGACGTGCAGTCTAACTCGCGGAGTTACACATGCAGTCTAATAGATCTCGGAATTAGACGTGTAGTATAACTCAGTAGAGTTAGACGTGCGGTCTAATATATTTGGAATTAGACGTGTAGTCTAACTTAGTGGAGTTAGACGTGCAGTCTAATGTATACGTAATAAGACGTGCAGTCTAACTCAGTGGAGTTAGACGTGCAGTCTAATGTATACAGAATTAGACGTGCAGTCTAACTCAGTGGAGTTAGACATGTAGTCTAATGTATACGGAATTAGACGTGCATTCTAACTCAATGGAGTTAGACGTGCAGTCTAATGTATACGGAATTAGACGTGTAGTCTAACTCAGTGGTGTTACACGTGCAGTCTTATGTATACGGAATTAGACGTGCAGTCTAACTCAGTGGAGTTAGACGTGTAATCTAATGTATACAGAATTAGACGTGCAGTGTAACTCAGTGGAGTTAGACGTGCAGTCTAATGTATACGGAATTAGACGTGTAGTCTAATTCAGTGGAGTTAGACATGCAGTCTAATGTATACAGAATTAGACGTGAAGTCTAATTCATGGAGTTAGAGGTACGGTCTAATATATTTGGAGTTAGACGTGCAGTCTATTGAATTGTGAAAGTTAGACGTAAAAATCTAACTCCTTCAGACAAGTCTGAAGTAGAACCGGAATTAGACGTGCTGTCTAACTCAGTGGAGTTAGACATGCAGTCTAATGGTTTGTGAATGATTAGACGTGAAGTATAATTGGTGAATGTTAGACGTGTGGTCTAACTCCTTCAGATTAGTCTGAAATGATTATAATTAGACGTAAGTCTAATCCCATTAGACCAGGTGGTCTAATCCCATTAGACCAGGCGGTCTAATCCCATTAGACCAGGCGGTCTAATGGATTCTGCTCTTAGACGGGGATGTTTGATTTCATTACACGAGGTCGTCTAATTGAAATACGTCTAATGCTAATCTTAATCATTATGCTTGAAGCTAGCACCCGCCTACCAACGTGCTATAGATGTACTCTACTCTTGCTCCACTTTCTAGTGAAGATTAGTACGATAGCTATATGCAACCAACCAAGGAATGCCACGTTAGAGAATTTCCATCATATTACTTATTTTGCCGGTATATCCCTAATGGAATATTCGGCGCACTACCAGTTATTGTACGGCCACGATCCTTGTGCTCAGAACCTGTTGTGTACAATAGAGGTTTTCCAATGGAAGAGTGCCACATATCATTCGAAAGATTCGACCGTTAGTCTCTGCCCAGTATTTATCAAATCTCAAGGACAACGGAAAATCAGTCTCTCTAATATTTTTCGATCATCTTACTTTCTGAAATTACAGAGAGAGAAATCAAGCCTTTGAATATTCATACTGTGAAGTTGCTTTCCTGATTGTACTGTGTGTGAATCAAGAGAGAGCTATAATCAAAAACACCGTTAGCTGAGTGATATTCTTCATCTTGTAAATTGAACAGAGTGTGTTCTGTTCAATAGTGAGCTAAGTGTGTGCAAATTGTATTTGATTCGAATCATATTATAGTGAATCCTTCCGGTGGTTGGAAGAAGGGGTGACGTAGTAGAGTTTCTACGAACATCCATAAACAAACTGCTGTGTTCTTTCATTTATGTCATCTTTTCATTCTTCATCTTGAGCTTCAAACCCAAGTAAACAATTCTGCCTTGATTCTGTTTCAAGTGTTTACAAGGGTTTGCGTAGAATAGAAAGCGAATTAAATCCCTAACAAGATTTCTTTCAAATCGTTTTTCATAAGCCTTCATCAATAGCTAGACCCCCGTCTCTATCGATAAAGTCAATCCTATCAATTATCAAGGCTCTAAGATCACTCCCATTGCGTGGGACATTAAGACCATGGTGATGAGAGAATCAAACAGTCTTGGTAAGATGAAGCTGCATGACATCTTTGAAGATCTGAGAGCATATGAGGTTGAAATGAAATCCAGAAATGAAGATGAAGTTTTAGCATCAACCGCTACCAGGGCTCTAGTGACATCTGTGGAACCGGAAAATCCTATACCTGTGATATCGGCAAAGAAGTTCAGCGAAGATGCAATGGCCATTCTAGATAAGATGTTCGGAAAGTTCATGAAGAAGAATCAACCAACCAACTCATACAACTACAACTACTCTAACGGTAATAAGGCTAACGTTCGTTTTTATAATTGCGATGCTTTAGGTCATTACAAGTCGGAGTGCCGGAAGCTACTAAGAGACAATAGAAAACTGAATGATTAGAACCAAAAGGAAGGACAACATTCAAACAATCAATGGAAGGAGATCCAAAAGGCCTTGATAGTCGATGACGTTGGAAATCATTGGGCACATACCAATTCGGACAACGATGATGAAGAAATCAACTACATTATGGAAAATGAAGAAAAGGTATGTTGGGTCAAATTAGTTTGACTAACGATATTTTAATGATGTATTAGTAAAACTTTAATTAAGAATGAAGATAAGCTGTCTAAACTGTTTTTGTGCAGGTGCATCAAAATGCTAAGTTAGACTTGTTCTGAAACAGGTCTATTAGACATGTTTTTAGTTAAACGTGCAGTTTAACAGATACATAGTTAGACGTGCAGTCTAACAGATACGTAGTTAGGCGTGCAGTCTAACAGATACGTAATTAGACGTGTAGTCAAACAAATACGTAGTTAGACGTGCAGTCTAACAGATACGTAGTTAGACATGCAGTCTAACAGATACGTAGTTAGACGTGTAGTCTAATAGATACATAGTTAGACGTGTAGTCTAACAGATACGTAGTTAGACGTGCAGTCTAATAAATACGTAGTTAGACGTGTAGTCTAACAGATACGTAGTTAGACTTGTAGTCTAACAGATACGTAGTTAGACGTGTAGTCTAACAGATACGTAGTTAGACGTGTCGTCTAACATATACATAGTTAGACGTGCAGTCTAACGGATGAAAGTTAGATGCTAGCATCTAACTCCTTCAAACTAGTCTGAAGTGACACGTAGTTAGACGTGTTGTTTAACTCCATTAGACTTGGTGGTGTAATGGATCCGTTTATTAGACGTGGGAATCTAACTTCCTTAGACTTGGTAGTCTAATAAAGCACGTCTAATGAATCGCTTCAGTAGTTTCTTGAAGTCAGCATCTGTTTACCTATGATCAACTAGTTGTACGCTACTCCTGCTCCACTGATCCGTGCAGATCAGTACGACAATTAGATGTATCCAATGAATGAATGCCACATAAGTATATATTCTTTCCACTACTTGTTCCTTGTAGGACAATTCTAGAAGAATATTTGGCGCCCTACCAGATTGGTACGGCCACGATCTTTGTGCACAAAGTCTGTTGTACTCGTGTACTATGGAGGCTTTCCAATGGATGCTTGCCACGTTTCAATGCAGAAGATTCGACCGTTGATACATGTCTTCTATTTAAAGATCCTCAAGGACAACGGACGAGCTGCCGATCTTACACACTATCTTACGAATTTCTTACTTGTTTACTAATTTTGTACATTATCTTCAAGAGAAAGATAAAATCAAAACATTGTCTAGCTGAGTGATATTTTTAAACATACTATAAGTTGAACAGAGTTTGTTCTGTTCAACAGTTATCTAGCAAGAAAACTGTATTTGATTCAAAGAGAGTTTAGTGAATCCTTCTGATGGTTGGAAGAAGAGGTGACGTAGGAGAGTTTTCTCCCAACATCTATAAACAACCTGCTGTGTCTTTTACATTATGTCTTCTCTTTTCAAACTGATTCTTAGCTTTAAACCTGAGAAAACGTTTCCGCACTTGAATCGCTTTCAAGAGTTTGCAAGAGATTGTGAACAATAGAAAGTGATAGTAATCCTTAACAGGATTCTTATCAAATCGTTTTCTAGAAGTTGTCATCAATAGTTAGACCACTGTCTTTATTGATTACACCAATCCTTTCAATTGTTATTAAAGCCCTATTTCTATTCTCAAGCTATCACTAAGAATGTCGATCATATCCAAAGATGCCAGTGCTACCGCAATCCCCACGTTCTCAAAAGAAAACTATATGGTGTAGAAGAAGAGAGTCCGTTCTCACCTTTCCTCTCTTCATGATGACATGTGGAGTGTTTTCACAAATGGTCCCATCAAGATTGAAAAGGATAAATCTGAATGTACCAGTGAAGACAAGAGGAGAAACAACCTCAACAACATGGCATTGGACGTTCTGTACAGATCTCTTGATGACAGCATGTTCAACTACATCATCGAGTGTGAGACTGCTAAGGAGATCTGGGACAGACTCACCCAACTGTGTGATGGAAATGAGCAAACTGAAGAACAAGATCATGGTTGCCACTCAGCAGTTCGACATCTTCAAAATGTGTCCTAGAGAAATAATGAACAAGTTTGATGCAAGGTTCAATAAAGTTATCTCCACTCTGTCCATTCTTGGAAAAACCTATAGCAACAGGGAGATTTCTATCAAGGTCATGCGAGCTTTACCAAGGGAGTGGGACATAAAGACGATAGACATGATGGAATCCAAAGACCTCAAGAAGATCGGGCTCTTCGACTTGTTTGCTGATCTCAAGGCCTATGAGTTTGAGTTTAAATCAAGGATTGAAGAAGATCAACCCACATCCACCATCATTACCAAAGCCTTGGTGACTGCAAAAGAGCCACCAGTTGCCCCTGATGTGAAGACAGCTGCCCAGCAGCTCAGCAGTGATGCCATGTGTCTCTTCGTGAAGAAGTTTGGCGACTTCATGAAAAAGAGCAACTATAACTCAAACTCTTCAAATTCAAATGATAATAAGAAATCCAAAGCTAATGTTAAATGTTTTAATTGTGGTATCTTAGGTCATTACCATTCGGAATGTCAGAAGCCGAAATGTGATGAGAAGAAGAAGGACGAAGAGAAGGAGTTAAAGGCTCTATTGGCAAGCGACGAGAAGAACAAACGAAACTATTTTAACAAACGAAACTATTTTGATTTTTACTCTTCATCCAGCGAAAGTGATGATGAAGAGGTTGCTTTCTTCATGGAAAGAGAAGAAGAAGAAGCTCAGGAATCTAAGGTAATTGACTACTCCTTTGAAAAAATTTCAAGGAAACAACTGGTAGTTGCACTAAATGACATGGTCATAGAGTACAAAAAGCTATCATAATCCTTGAATGAAATAAAATCTTCCTATGAAGTGTCTCAAACTATTTTTTCTCAAACTCTAGAATAAAATGGTTTTGAAAATAATAAGGTCGAGATCTCATCTGAGAATGAGATACTCAAAAAACATATTTAAACTCTTTCTTCTGAAAATAAAAGGTTAAATTATATTGTTAGTGCTTGGACAAGGTCTGGAGAAGCTCTCAAATATCATATTTTGTCTGTTGAAACCTACTAGATCTAAATCTGTTTTAGGATTTCATATAAATGACCCAAATCAGTCCTGCAAGAAATTAAACTAAGCAAATGACAAGCTTAAGCCAATAAGCTTTGTCAAAGGGAGCCTAACTGACACTGAAATTGATCCAATCCATGAGGAGTTATCTTTGAAAAATGAAATAAGTTATGTTTCGCCGACTGTTAGCTGACTAAAAACTAAGTTAGATGCAGCCAACAAGTTTGGAAATCTAAAACCTGACTCAAAGTCAAGGAGTTTTAAAAGAAAATTATCTTCAAAAGCTAAGAGAACATTGGCTAGCAGGAAGGCGTCTGCTAAGTCAAAATATACGCATTAATTACAACAAAATGGGAAATCCATAAAGACAACTCAAATATGGATTCCTAAGGGACTGATTGATCGAGGACCCAAGTGAATGTGGGTACCAAAGTCTGTAAATATTTTCTTGTGTAGGTGATACAGGGAAGCTGCAGGAAGGAAGCTTGGAGCATACTCTTCCGAGTACATGATCTAGAAAATCATCAGTGGCACTTGCCACTCCTAAGAACTAAGTGTTTTCTGTCTTTAAACAATTTTTAGTTTTAAGGACCTCAAAACAATTATTTATTCTTTTTGATACATGCATAAATTGAGAGGGAAATTTATTGTAAAAATTAAGATGCACGCAGACTAAATCTTTAATCGCTCTATTAGACGAGGCCGTCTAAAAGAAAAAGCATGTACTTAGACTTATTTTTACTTACACACTCTATGCATCTAAGTTAATGTGCCTTGGTTAATAACCTGAGCGGTTAGACGCCAACGTCTAATAGACGTTTAGACGTGTATGAGACAAGAACAATTGGAAGCTCACGTCTAACCAAACACAAGTCTAATATGTGTTGTTCATGCGTAATTAGACGTCGACATCTAATAGACGTTAGACATATATAATACACGTGATTAGACGCTTGCGTCTAATAGACTCATGGGTCTAATAGACACTTAGATCACATAGACTATAGATATAAGAAAAACGTCTAACTACGTGTTTATTAGACTGATCAAGGACAGCTGTCCTACATGCCGTGTCATCCAACTTTCCCTCTCAAACATAAAAACAGTCACTTTCAAATAACATGAAGACTCGTGTCTCTACAGTTAAGAGAAAATGACTAGTATAACCCTAAAACTAATGATGACTTTGTGGGAAACGACGTCTAACAATAATTATTGGGTCCTACCCTTATGAAAAGTGACTATTAACCCATGCGACTCTTCAAAGTCTATTTAAGGACATATTGCATGCGATTGAAACGTTTACACTCTCAAATCTCTCATGAACTCTAGATTTCTTCAAACTTCTCTCTAAGAGTTTTATTCATCTCGAGTCTGTTCATCTTCTATCAAAATGGCCAACAAGAAGATTACCCTCGGTCATTGTACTTTGCAGGTGGATTTTTCCTCCGTGTATGCATTCGAGCAACAGGAGGTGGTCGACATGTTTAGATCTTTGGAGTATTCCGGTCTCGGGAAGTATCTCGGCGGCCTGTTTATTTTCTATGAGAAAGAAGTTCGGGAGTTCTTTAAATCGGCAACAATGGTTGGTGATTCTATCTCGACAACGGTGGATGGAACAGTTATATCTTTTTATGAGGCGTCATATGTGGATTTTTTCAAACTTCCATCAGAGGTCCATACGTTCAATATTCATCTTCCATCGGAAATCATCACGGAAATGAAGACTACATTCTTAGCCGATGAATTAGAAATCAGGATTAATGGGAGTAAGAATGTTCTCAAACCCCATTTTATTCTCTTAAACGATATTGTTGCAAAGGCTCTTCAAGGAAGATCGAGATATTTCCATCTCTATAGTCAGAATCAATTTGACTATATGACAGCAATCTCCAAGGGAATTCAAGTCAACTGGGCTTCGACACTCTTTTTAAATCTAGTTCTTATGGGAGAAAAAGAGGCTATTAATTCTAGTCGTGTGTTCAACATATTCATCATCGCCAACACCCTCACTCGAATGAAAAACTCCAAGGAGTCCCTCTTTAGCGCGTCTAGTCACACGTTCTAGGCAATCAGCCTCTTCTATCCTTTCGACTAAGGCCAAAAGAGAAAGAACAATAAACGAACCAGAGGCTAGCTCTAATAGCCAGAAAAGATCATCAAAGAAAGATTCTGGGGTGGTCAATTCCAGAACAAAGAAAGGTCCATCTGCACTTGATACCATCCCAATGTCTCCTCTTTCTCCCTCCTCCAGCCAGTTGAGAAAGCCGACAATGTCGTCCGTTTCAAAAGGAGAAAAGTTAAAAGCTCCTAGGGCGTCTAAGTCATCGAAAGCTTCATCGAAGGTAACCCCTCCTCCATCTCAGGCCGAAGTGCCTAAGTTTAGTGTTCCTGTGTTGGAACAAGATATGTCTATTTCTGTTCTTGTCTTGGAACTTGTTTCCGGACCAACTGTTGAGCCAGTTGGTCCAAATGTTGAATTCATTGACAAGACTTCGTCTCATGTCCTAAAAATTGAATCTGTAATTGTTGAAGCTATCGTTACTTCCAAAATAGAGTAGGGTATGGTTATTACTCATGTTGCTGTTGTAACATCTTAACAGACTCCTATTCAGCCGAATGTCGAGCCACATGTTTCCAAAAATTCTCTAGAAAAGTCCATTGTCGTTGGAAAAGGAGTCCAATCTAGCGCTTTTGCAGGGCATTTTTCAAAACCCCTAACTCCTCACTAGATTATGATAGCCACCAGGGCTGCTACTGACATAACTATTGGTGAACCGAGGTCAACTCCTAAACTTGTTGAGGTTATTGGAAAGGGAAAGGCTATTGCAACCAAATCTAATGAGGAGGTTTTCAGAGGAAACATGTATTGTGAACTTAATGATGGATCAGGCCAACGTGAAAGCCACTGCGAAGCTTAACATCTTCGAATCTTGGATGATGAACAGAATGTCCAACAAATATGATCAAGTCATCAAAGGAAAAGGTATAAGCGAGAAATGGTTGAGGTTGGTCAACACAGAGAAATGAGTCCTGAAATGGGCTAAAATTTCTGAGGTCTATGAAGCTCTCAAGAGGAAGGAACTGGTAGAAGCCAATCTCAGAGGTCGATCTCTCTTTCTTGTGCTCGAAGCAAGAAAAGCAAACTTCAATCCAATGGAATGAAATGCTGATGTAGAGGAAAAGGCCTTGAAGAAACTTGACGAAATCATGCAAAACTACATCTCAATTGTCCTTAGATATGTTCATGAAGTCGACTGTTCAGGGGTGAATCCATTTGGTAATTCTTCATATGAAGATGAGCCAATGCATCTCTCTGAAGATAATGACTTTATCTTGTCGGAAGATGGGCAAGCCGCTGCTCACCTCATTGAACCGGGGAATGTATTTGTTAAAGAAAAACGCCTTATGGCTTAGCCAAGAATCGAGCAGATTCAGGATTCAGTTCAACCCGATCCACTAATTGCAGAAGAAGTGAATAATGCCGAACTTGTTCAACCAACTGTTTTAAAGAAAATAGATGTTCTAGAATCCCCTGTTCTTAAAACAAAGACATCTTTAGTGAAGGAGATTGAAGCCAAACAGCCTATTGAAGCACGATCTGAGGGGGAACTCTCAAAAGAAATAGAATCTGATAAGAGTTCTTCCGCTGATTACGTGAAACGGTTAATCACACAAATATATCACTCATTCTTTTTGTTGTGATTTACGCCAAAGTGGCTAACCACGTGAATTTATCACTCATTCTTCTTCGTTGTGATTATGAAAAAGAGACTAATCACAAAAATATATCCCTCATTCCTTTTTGTTGTTATTATACCAAGACAGCTAATCACAAGAATATATCACTTATTTATTTTCGTTGTGATTATGCTAAAGTGGTTTATCACATGAAGACATCACTCCATCCTTTCATTGTGATTACGCTAAGGCAAATAAACATATGAAGTCATCACTCACTTATTTTCATTGTAATTATGCCAAGGTGGATAATCAAACGAAGACAAACGGGATTAAGGGCTTATTTGGATAGATGAATATATAACTGGAAAACCCTTTCTCTCTCTTTATCTCCCTATATATATACATGTATGTGTGTCATTGTAGAATATCCTTGCTATAATCACTTAGATCTCACCTTCTACTTGCTATAATCACTTAGATCTCACCTTCTAGTGATCAGGGAAGAAAGGGAGTAAGAGATTTATAGGCATGGTACGAGAGCCCTTACAGGAAGAGACGAAGGGAGAGAGAGACAAATTGAACTAGCAACAGAGAGCTAATATGATATTACGTCAAGGCATCTAATAACACAAATATAACACACATTTCTTTTTATTGTGATTACGTCAAGGCATCTAATAACACAAATATAACACTCATTTCTTTTTATCATGATTACCCCAAAGTGGTTGTTCATACAAGAACATAACTTACAATTCTTGTCGCAAATACCCAATCACAATTATTTTCCCTCAAGGACATGAATTGGAAAATATATTTATCTTCGATGATCATTCAAATACGTTTTATAATAATTAATGTTTTTATAGGTTAACCCTCTTTCACGATGAAGTACCGTCTGGCGAGTACTCACCCATGATCGCAATGGATGCAAATTCTTTATGTTGTTCCCGCGTGAGATCAATTACATGACATGAAATTTAGCTTTTCATTGAAACCCCATCTGATACAGCTCAAGAAACCCCCTAACTTCGGTCATCCATTTTGATTAAAAGGTGATTGATTACCTTGTAATTAAATTAATACATTTTGCTATAACAAAGATCTCACATTTGTTTAAACTTTGTAGGTATTCCAAGGGAAATCTAACGAGCTTCACAAGTCAAATTCCTCAATATTACAATATTGCCTAAGAAAATTCGGGTTTAGATACACACCTATTTGTTTAATTAGTTTCGTTTCACATGAAGGTGCCTATTAGATCAAACTTGGACATATGTTTTTATAACAATATTTTTTTTCCAAACTTTGTCCGAAAAGGACTTTATGCAGACATCTTATAATTTCACTCAAATAATTAAAATAAATAATTACTAGTCAAAATTATTTAAAATAAATGATTAATTCGCGAACTGGCCCACTTTGGCCTATTCGACGAGTTAGTTAAAATGATTTTTTTTCTAGGAAAACAATGAATTTAAGTATAATATTGCATTTTATGTTTTTTTTTTAAATTGATGGGCACAAAAATAAAATAAAATAAAAGTACGGAAAATTAGAAAATTGCGCGGGTCCACGTTATCATCTTCTCTTGGCTGTCAGTCGCCAGAGTCATCGACGGACCACTAGATTATGGGAATATGATAAACATGTTTCTACATTTGGTACTTAGAAATTCTAGCAAAATTTAGAGAAAATTCTACTAACACCCTTTGTTTCTAAAATTTCCCTAAGCTCAATACTTAACCAAACCAAATAAAGGATCAGGAATTCCATTCAAATCAATTTCCAAATCAAGATCTAGATTTTTCACCAATCTCATGAGAAGCCAAATTCAATAACATGAGGTCCATTTATGACCACCTTTCACTAAATCAACGTTTTCAGAAGATGTGCTACCCTAATCTAGACCCATAAGGTGCCAAAAGAAAATAAAGACATAGCCCACCTTACAAGCTCAACCACATACAAATGAAAATATTATTGAGTTAACTTTTTTTGGTACCAACCCCAACATGTCATTAACTATGTAATGGCCAGGAAGTTGCCCGTAGACATAAGTGTCAAACCAAAGGAAAATGTGGCCACAATTTTCCTCCAATGATTCAAGGACCTATAAATTACATCTTAAAAATTTCAAGCATACATTTCCAACGATATAAAGCGCAACCCTTCGCTCAACCTAAGTCAAGCAAGTTTTATTCAGGCATTATCTTTATCTGGATATTCCAATATTTAAGAAGCTAATAATTTTACAATGCTTTATGAGTTTCAACATTGTTAATCTTATATATAAGATGAACTTTAGATATTTTTATCTTGAGGGATGTGCAAATATGTTATATAATTTATGATAGATGTTTTACAACATATGTTTGTAAGTAGGAATGTGTTGAGTCAAATTATTTTGACTAAGTGTTGAAATAATTTGACTATTGGAATTTTGATGATGAAATGATGAATGAATTATATATGCGTTTAATTGTTTTTGATGTAGGTGTATTGAATAAAAATTTGATTAGACTTGATTCTAATGAGGTTCATTAGACCGATTTGACATTAGATGCACAAAGTTAGACGTGCAGTATAATTAAGCGGTGTTAGACGTGCAGTCTAACTGGAGGAATTAGACGTGCAGTCTAACTGGATGAATTAGACATGCAGTCTAATTCGTGGAGTTAGACGTGCAGTTTAATAGACTTTGTAATTAGACGTGTAGTCTAATGAATTCGGAATTAGACGTGCAATCTAACTCAGCGGAGTTAGACGTGCATTCTAATGGATTCAGAATTAGACGTGCAGTCTAACTCAGCGGAGTTAGACGTGCAGTCTAATGGATTCGAAATTAGACGTGCAGTCTAACTCAGCGGAGTTAGACGTGCAGTCTACCTCAGCGGAGTTAGACGTGCAGTCTAATGGATTTTGGAATTAGACGTGCAGTCTAACTCGTGGAGTTAGACGTGCAGTCTACTATATTCGGAATTAGACGTGCAGTATAACTCAGTGGATTTAGACGTGCAGTCTAATAGAACGGAATTAGACGTGCAAGTCTAATGGATTGTGAAAGTTAGACGTGGAGTCTAACTCCTTCAGATAAGTCTGAAGTAGAACCGTAATTAGACGTGCAGTCTAACTCAGCGGAGTTAGACGTGCAGTCTAATAAAAAGAGAAAGTTAGACGTGAAGTCTAATAGAAAGAGAATGTTAGACGTGCAGTTTAATAGAAAGAGAAAGTTAGATGTGTAGTCTAACTGGTGAAAATTAGACGTGCGGTCTAACTCCTTCAGATTAGTCTAAAGTGATTATAATTAGACGTAAGTCTAATCCTTTTTGACCAGGTGGTCTAATGGTGGTCTAATCCTTTTTGATTTCATTAGACGAGGTTGTCTAATTGAAATACGTCTTATTGCCTTCTTAAGCAGTTGCTTGAAACTAGCATCCTCCTACCCACGTGCTACAGCTGTACGCTACTCCTGCTCCACTTTCTAGTAAAGATCAGTACGACAGCCCGATGCAACCAATCAACAAATGACACGTAAACGTATATCCTTCCCACTACTTGTTTTGTAGGTAAATCTCTGAGGAATATTCGGCGCACTACCTGTTGTGTACGGCCACGATCCTTGTATTAAGAGTCTATTGTGTATTATGGAGGCATTCCAATGGAAGAGTGTGACGTATCATTCTGAAGATTCAACCGTTGGTACCTATGCATATTTAAAGATTCTAAAGGACAACGGATAAGATGTCGGCCGGAATTACAGAGAGAGAAATCAGTCGATCATCTTGCTTACTGAAATTACTGAGAAATCAAGCTTTTGAATATTCATACTGTGAGCTGTTTTCCTTATTGTACTGTGTGTTAATCAAGAGAGAGTTAGAATCAAAGCATCCTTTAGCTGAGTGATATTCTTCATCTTGTAAGTTTTTTTTTGGAAAAATCATCTTGTAAGTTGAACAGAGATTGTTATGTTCAACAGTGAGCTAAGTGTATGCAAACTGTATTTGATTCGAATCATATTATAGTGAATCCTTCCGGTGGTTGGAAGAAGGGGTGATGTAGGAGAATTTGCTCCGAACATCTATAAACAAATTGCTATGTTGTTTTTTTATATTATCTTTGATAGAAAAATTAAGTAGATTAATTTTGGAACCGGCCATACATTACATGTTTTGAATATTTATTCTAAATAATCAAAAAGGGAGAAATTTATAGAAAAATTAAGTAGGTTAATTTTGGAACCGGCCATACGAACTAAACAGAGGTTAATCTTTATGTGCAGGTACTTCTAAAAACCGTATGAACCGGTTGGGGAATCAAAAACCGGTTGCTACCACTTCAAAGAAACCAGTCTCAAGTGATCAAGTTAAAGATCAGAGGAACCGGTTCTACTCTCTCAAGCGACCGGTTAACGAAGAAGAAAGATTTTACTCTCCAACCGGATGATACAGCACAAGGCACAAAAAACCGGATGGTTCAGAGCAAAAGTCAGAAGATTCAAAATTCAAGAGTGACGTACCATGACGGAAGAAACGTGTCTCGAAAAAATAAAAGAAGATCGGATCCGATCAGAAGCATGCGAGGAAAGCAATGATGCTTTGTTGATCCGATGCTGACAACCGGAGGCGGATGTTCAACACGTGTCTCAATCTGAAAACCGGCTATGTCATCTTATGCTCAGAGCTGCTGCATGAATGCCAGGTGTTG
The DNA here is from genome assembly GCF_907164915.1 of Impatiens glandulifera. Classification (NCBI taxonomy): domain Eukaryota; kingdom Viridiplantae; phylum Streptophyta; class Magnoliopsida; order Ericales; family Balsaminaceae; genus Impatiens; species Impatiens glandulifera. The sequence continues at coordinate 37,816,046 of NC_061863.1, read as the reverse complement.
ATGAAGTTGAAGCGTGCAAGCAACCTTTCTGCAAACAGGCGTGATGACGATCAACCAATCTAGAAGAGAGAGAAGAAAGTAGCCGTTAGCTACTTTCAGCTATAAAAGGAAGATCAAACGTCTTCATTCAATGCTGTTCGGTAGTTGTAGTTGTGAGCAACATAAATTCTGAAAGTCATAAAGCAATAAATTCTAGAGAGATAAAGTCCTGCATTCCAAAAACGGTGTGCCTAAAACCGGAAGTTCTTTATGCGTTATTGTGTTGAGTAATTGTATTACATCAAAGTGTGAGTTTGGTGTAACCGGCGAGTAGCGAAGTTGGGCTCGACCGGAAGTGTAATTGTAACTCTAATGAGTTAGTGAAGATCCTTCTCATAACCTGAGAGGCAGGGGTGACGTAGGAGGGTTTGCTCCGAACATCCATAAACAAATCTCTGTCTCGTGTTCTTTCCTTCACTTTCATTTCCCGCTTTCTTAACGAAAACCGCAAACTAATCATATTCCTAAAACCGGTCACTCACCTCCATTAAACCGACTCCTTCTTAAACATCATCTAAAGTCGCAAACGTTGCTTCAACCTGAAACAGACATTTCCGCCCTTGAACCCGGTTCAAGAGTCTGTGACAGTTTGTGCAGTGCTGAGAACGGTTATAGTCTCTAACCGGACTATCACCAAAGTGTGTGTGTTGTAAGCAGCCACCCTTTACTGAAACCGGAAAACACCCCGGTCCTCCAAGGGCGTCCCCGATCCTAACAAGTGGTATCAGAGCGAGGTTCTTAGCACTCAAGCAACCTAAGAAGATGGGAAGCATGACCCACAGCGACAAGCCGCCAATGCTAAACAGCGAAGTATTTAGCAGTTGGAAGAAACAGATGTATCTACATCTGATTACGTTAGATGATGAGATGAGCCGAGTCCTGAAAGAGGGATCGATCAAGATCAACAAGGAGGAAAGCCAATGGACGAGTGAAGATCGGAGAAGAAGCAACCTGGACAACCATTGCATGAGGCATATCTATAAGGCTATAGATAACAAACTTTGAACAAAATATCAGAGTGCGAAAATGCAAAGGAAGCCTGGGAAACGATTATTCAGATCCACGAGGGAAATGAAAGAACCAAGGAGAACAAAATCTTGGTGGCTACGCAGAAGTATGAAAACATAAGGATGAAACCGGGAGAAAATATGAAGGAATTCAGCAACTGGTTCACCAGCGTAGTAAACGAGCTTCAAACACTCGGAAAGAAGTATGACAACCGAGAAGTGATCATCAAAGCTCTAAGATCTTTGCCAAGCACGTGAGATATCAAGACCATGGTGATGAGGGAATCAAGTACCCTTGGGCAGATGAAGTTGCATGATGTGTTTGAGGACCTGAAAGCCTACGAATTCGAGATCAAGTCTCGGATCGAAGATGAAGCATCCACATCAACCGCAACAAGAGCTTTGGTCACATCGGTGGAACCGTCGGCTCCAGTATCAACCGCACCGGCTCCAGTCAAAAACACCGATCAAATTACCGACGATGTGATGGCAATGCTAGCCCAGAAATTCGGGAAATTCATGAAGAAGAGTCAGCCACCATCTAATAATGATTTTAATTATAACTATGTAGATAAATCAAACAAGAGATGTTATAACTGTGATGGTTTTGGACATTTCAGGTCAGAATGTAGAAAACCAAGAAGAGACGATAGAAAACCGGAAGGAAATTATCAAGGAAATAATTATCAAGGGAATAACTATCAAGGCAACCGGTATCAGGGAAACAACTATCAAGGAAACAATTATCGGGGAAACAACAATAACCAACGAAATGACTACCGAAGAGGAGATGATCAACATGCTGATGAAGGAAAGGAGATTCAAAAAGCACTCATTGCATCTGACGGTGGAAGCGAGTGGGCATACTCCGATAATGAAGATGGTGAAGAGAAAGTAACCTGCTTCATGGCAAACGACGAAGAGGTATTTGATTTCTCCTCTGATGAGTTCACTAAAGAAGATCTAGTTTCTGCACTCAACCAAATGGTTGCCGAGTTCAGAAATATATCTGCGTATATACCAACTCCTGTAGAACCTAAAACCGAACAAATAACTAATGAATATGATAAAACATGTGAAATCGGAACGTATGAATCGGATGAACTATTCTCAGATAATGAGGAGACAGTTCAACCGGTAACCGAAACCAATGAAAGAGCAATGTATGTCACGGCCGCGTGGGAGAGATCACGTCAAGCAGTGAAGCAAATGTGTAATTATAAAAGACATCCGAAGTGTAGATATGGTATCGGTTATGAACCAAGTAAACAAAATGAAACAAAACAATCCAACGGGATGAAACTAACGAAAAATAATCCTCCATTTATAAAATTTGTCAAAAGTTCACAAACCGAAAATGACCTAAAACCGGAAGAAACGCTGAAATATGTAGGTCCTAACGAATCTGAAAAATGGCTTCATCCTGAGAGAAGGAAAGCCAACCGGAAACCAAGTAAAACAAATAAAACTCGACATCAAAGAAGCTCATTACCACATAAGGCATTCTTGAGCAACGGTCAAGAAGTTAAGCCAAAAATTATCAAAACAATAACCGGAAAAGTGATCCGACTCATTCAAGTCTGGATCCCAAAGGGACTAATCAACCATGGACCCAACTAAATGTGGGTACCAAAAAGGTGTAAATAATTGTTTGTTGCAGGTTAGGAGGAGCAACCGGTTAAAGAATTCAGAATGGTACTTGGACAGTGGATGCTCAAGGCATATGACCGGAAACAAGGAGCTACTGACCGACATCAAGTACGAAACCGGAGCATTTATCACATTTGGGGATAACTCAAAAGGTAAAACCGTGGGAAAGGGTAAGATTGTCCATGGTGAATTATCCATAAATAATGTACTATTGGTAGAAAAACTAAGCTTTAACCTGTTAAGCATAAGCCAAATGTGTGATGTGGGCTACAAAGTTGAATTTCATAAAAACTCATGTTTGGTCAAAAATCAAAATAATGACACTTTGCTAACCGGTAACCGGATAGGAAACATTTACAAAGTAAATTGGAAAACTGATTTCGAAAAACCTGTGTGTATGATAGCCGGAAATGACCCAAACTGGCTTTGGCATAAACGGCTAAATCACTTGAATTTCAAAACGATTAACTTTATTTGTTCCAAGGAACTAGTCCACGGTTTTCCAAATGTTAAGTTTTCAAAAGATAAAGTATGTGCTGCATGTCAAATGGGGAAACAAGTAAAATCATCTTTCAAAAGTAAAGGAAATTATCAATCTGAAAGATGCTTAAAACTCCTGCATATGGATCTGTTTGGTCCGGTTAAAGTAACCAGTTTAGGTGGCATGCATTATACTATGGTGGTTATTGATGATTACTCCAAATTTACTTGGGTTACTTTTCTAGCTTCAAAAAATCAAGCATCTTCAAACTTGATTAAACTGATTTTGAGAATACAAAATGAAAAATCTATTCGAGTAAATAAAATCAGAAGTGATAGAGGAACTGAGTTTATAAACAGTAATTTAACTACTTTTCTTGATGACTCCGGTATTAGGCACAAGTTGTCTAGTGCCAGAACTCCTCAACAAAATGGTCTGGCTGAGAGAAGAAACCGAACTCTCAAGGAAGCCGCAAGGTCAATGATAGCCGATTCGGGTATCGCTCAAAAGTTTTGGGCTGAAGCTATCAACACCGCTTGCTATACACAAAATCGATCTTTAGTAACTAAACGGTTTTCGAAAACTCCTTTTGAAATTTATTTTGATCAAATTCCAAGTATACGGTATTTTCGAATTTTTGGTAGTAAATGCTTTGTTCACAATAACGGCAAGAATTACTTGACCGCTTTTGATGCTAAATCCGATTAGGGAATAATGTTGGGATATTCAGCTGTAAGTAAAGCCTACCGAGTATACAATACTAGGACTTTAACAGTTGAAGAAACCGCACACGTTGTTTTCGATGAATCGGTTGAGCGTAACACTGCATTACCCTTCGACCTTCACAACAGAATGGAAAATTTCAATATCTATTCTGATGATGAAGACGAGGTTCTGGTTTTTAGACGCTTTGTCAAGGACCAAGCGGTTGATGTTGAAATTCAGCCTGATCAAGCTGCTTTACCGCAGAAAGTTGACGCTTCAGTTTCTACTGAAGAAATCGGTCGGTCTGACTCTGTTCAACCTACCGATCAGTCTAACCTTGATCAGCCAACCGAAAGCTTGGTAGACACGTCTCGGATTAACCTCAGAAGGAACAAAAATCATCCTCTTGAACTAGTAATAGGTAACATATCCTCACCCGTCCGAACTAGGCAACAAAATTTGGATCACTATGGAAACTCTGCTTTCATATCACAAATTGAGCCGAAAAAGGTGGATGAAGCACTGTCAGATCCAGATTGGATCTTGGCAATGCAAGAGGAATTAAACGAGTTTGAGAGAAATAAAGTCTGGTACCTAGTCCCTAGACCGAAAAACAAACCGGTTATAGGCACACGATGGGTATTCAGAAATAAACTCAATGAAGACGGTTTAGTTACGAGGAACAAAGCCCGGTTAGTGGCTCAAGGCTATAAGCAGGAAGAAGGCATTGATTTTGAAGAATCATTCGCCCCTGTAGCTAGACTTGAGGCCATTAGAATATTTTTAGCATATGCAGCTTTTAAAAATTTCAAAGTTTATCAAATGGATGTTAAGAGTGCTTTTCTAAACGGCAAAGTAAATGAAGAGGTGTATGTCAACCAACCTCCAGGTTTTAAAAATCCAGAACATGAAAATCACGTTTACCGGCTGAATAAGGCCCTTTACGGTTTGAAACAAGCTCCAAGAGCTTGGTATGATACTTTGACTCAATTCTTATTTGATCGCAAATTTACAATCGGTTCGGTAGACAAAACCCTTTTCAAATTTGAAAGAAAGGAACAAATTTTACTTGTTCAAATTTATGTTGATGATATTATATTCGGATCAACCGATCCAAAATTATGTGAAAAGTTTTCTAAACTGATGACTGATAGATTTCAAATGAGTATGATGGGGGAAATGAGTTTCTTTCTAGGACTTCAGGTTAAGCAGATTGAAGCCGGAATCTTTATAAGCCAACCAAAGTATACAGCCGAACTGCTGAAGAGATTTGGGATGGATACCTGTGCCGAAGCAGCTACGCCAATGAGTCCTTCCGTGAAGCTGGACAAAGATGAAGATGGTCAAGACGTTGACATCACAGCATATCGAGGAATGATCGGATCGCTGCTGTATCTCACGGCAAGCCGACCTGACATTCTGTTTGCGGTTGGAGTGTGCGGAAGGTTCCAAGCAAATCCAAAGCAATCTCATTATACGGAGGCCAAAAGAATATTAAAATATCTGAAGGGAACTCAAGAAGTGGGATTTGGTACCCAAAAGACTCGAGCTTCAATCTAATAAGCTACTCAGATGCCGATTACGCGGGATGCAAAATCGACAGAAAGAGTACAAGTGGAACCTGTCAGTTTCTGGGTGACCGGTTAGTCACTTGGAGCAGCAAGAAACAAACATCTGTTGCAACTTCAACCGCAGAGGCGGAGTACCTAGCGGCTGGAAGCTGCTGTGCACAACTCCTCTGGATCTAACAGCAACTCAGGGATTTCGGAATAGAAGCAAAGGAGTCTCCAATCTTTTGTGACAACACTAGCGCCATAGCAATCACATACAATCCGGTGTTACACTCAAGAACAAAGCATATCGACATCCGACACCATTTCATCCGGGAGCATGTTCAGGAGAAACACATCCGGCTGGAATATGTGTCGACCGAGCAACAAGTAGCGGACATCTTCACGAAACCGCTACAGGAAGCTAAGTTTTCACACTTTCGAAATATCTTGGGTCTTACCAATCTTAATCAATTGATATAATCATGATGCATGCTTGTATATAAAACCGGGATATGTGTTCAGGGAGAAGCTAAAGCTTCTCAAACCATACTCAAATAGGCCACTAATAAATCAAATATACCAACCGGGAGGAAGTCTCCGGTTATGCCCGACTACTTCATAAATTCAAATCAAATGTATGTCTACTATCCGATTGAAATAACTGGGCTGAAGTGGATAAAACAAGTCCAAAGGTGAACAACTGTTGATATCAATCAACTGTTGTTCATAAATGGAAATATCCTACTAAAACCGGTCATGGGAAACCTCTTAGTACATATGCACTCTGGTCTGATGAAATGAACTTTTCCGGTTAATCTGAGATGACTAACTGAGTTTTCGTGCATGTTTTGAAAAATGAAGCCTGTAATTAATTAAAACAAGTCTACCACAATCGAGATGACGACATGTGTCCATCATCAAGAAAGGGAGACTAACATCTTGTCAATAGATATTTTTCATCATTGCTATCTTAGTAATTATTAGATTTACCTTGGAAATAACCATTAGTTACTTAACTTCATTAAAGATCAAGCCGAATCCCCTGGCTATATAAACCATCCTTAATCCTTTTCAAAACATCACAAGTTCACTATACACAAGTATTACTCTTGAGATAAAATCCTCTCTTTCTCAAAAACATGAATGCCAACTCCCTAGCCAAGAAAATCCTATTGGCAGATTTTGAATCAATCTACCAATATGAGGATCATGAAGTAAAAGAAATGTTCTTAGCCATAGAAAGGAGTGGGCTAAGAAGTTTTCTTGACAACAGGTTCATCATCGACTACCTTGTAGTCGAAGAACTGTTTGAGACCGCGAAAGAAGTGCATTGAGATATACTCGTTGCACAGGTCTACGGTCAAAAATTCCTATTCAGCGAGACGGATTTCGCTGTATACTGCGGCTTACCCAATGAAGGGGTAACCGATCTAACCTACTCCCTGGTGACAATGGAAGAAATGTGTCGCCGGTTTTCAGGATCTGACATCCCGGTTAAACCCTGGGGTGCTAAGAGTCAACTTTCTCACAAGTACCAGATTCTCTGCGAGATTCTGGGAAAATCTGTCTTGTGCAGAGAGAAGAGTTACTATTACACCCAAAGGGTCTTCGAGATGATGATCGCCGTAACGGTTGGGACACCGGTTAACTGGTCCTGGATCATCTTCAGTAACCTGAAGAAGATGCTTCTCTCCAACAAAACCGGCTACGCTCCTCAGCTGAGCGGTTTCTGTGCAAGTCTGGACATCCACTCCGGACCCTTTGTCACTCTTCACCCAAGGCACGTGCTCATCAAAGAACGAGTACAAGAGATGATTGACCGGTGGGAAGCGGTTAAAGCCAGAAGAATTCAAGCGGCTGAGGCTTCAAATGCTCAAGCGGCTGAGTCATCAAATGTCTAAACCTGTCCTTCACCTTTTCCTTTATCCTTTCTTTACAAAACCGGTACTTTTGCTGTAATATCGGTTACGTACTCCAATTAATGAATCAGATTTCTTTCCTTTCCAAGTCAAAATCTAAAATATTCAATGCGTCGTATCAAAAATAAATCATTTCACTCTTGGGAACATAAATCCCCATTATCAAAAAGCATGCCTGACTTGATTAGACAAGACATGTCTTTATTCTCTTGGAAAATCACAAAAACATTAAATGTCTAAGCATAAACGGCTAGATTTTTCAAATCCTCTCATTAAATGCTCTCATTCACTCCAGGCTATAAAAGGGGACTCAACTTCTATTTTCAAAACACGCCTTCAAGCATTCTTCTCTCTAAAAACTCGGAAGCTCAAGAACTCTCTCAAACTCTCTTCACTACTCATTATCATGTCTGCCGAGATAAGAAACACCCTGATCATTGATTTTGAAGACATCAAGCATAGCGCATACTATGATTGCATCTTTCAGCACATCATAGAATCCGGCTTCAAAGGCTTTCTCAAGGGTTCGGACCTCATTCTCGTGGAGGAGGTGTGCGAATTCTACAATAACGGTCACATTTTGGATGATGGCAGCA